>NC_043968.1:34068156-34368156 GCF_902148855.1 Sphaeramia orbicularis | reverse complement strand
TTGGGTTGTTCTTTTTTGCCACAAAAAAAGAAAAAAATGAAGAAACACAATCTGTCTCCTTACAGCATTCAAACTCTTACATCCCATGAGCCAAATCCGCAATCAAAGCACGACATTAGCTCATGCATGGTCCTTTATTATCTGTGTAACCTAAGAGCCAAGGCCTCTCTGTTACACCCCACCCACCCACACACACACACACACACACACACACACACAGATCAGCCAACAAGGGTAGGACTGGACTGCAAAGAGGATCATCGTCACTGACCTTCCCCCCATCCAAGACCTGTACCGGTCCAGGGTCAGGAATTGGCCAGTAAACCTCTCTGCAGACCCCTCACATCCTGGACATATTCCATTCAAACTTCTCCCCTCTGGTATGTCAGAGGTACACCAAAACCAACAGATTCAAGGACACTTTCTTTCCCTTTGCAGACACTTGTGAATTCCAGTTTGTTGAATACCAAACTGCACTCACCTCAGCTATATTTCTTTCATCCATATTCAGTGTTTGTTAAATATAAAAAAAATTATATATGTGCCAAGTTAGAAGTAAATTGAAACTAAATGTATGTTTTTATAGACATTTGGAATTTCATCCATTATAAGTAAATGGGAAAAGAAAAAGATTTCAAAATTTAACAAAAATTTCCAGAAACAAGCTGATTCTCTGTATCTCTGCAACGTTTTAAGTAATTTGAGTTAAAATGGACATTTTTATTGCGATTTGAGATTTTGCCCATTATGGGGGAAAAAAGATTTTTAAAAATCATAAAAAAAATATTATCTTTGACTTACTTTTCTCATGTAATATACTTTTCAAATGTAGTCACATCTATTCTGGGTCACTGGCAATCTACAAACCCAATTTGGTATGAATTCAGCCAATAGATTTGCTGCTTAAGTTTTAATAAACAAATAAACCAAACCAAAAACAACGGGCTCTATGCACAGCCCCACTACTTCCTGAACTTCAGGTGGGTCCTTTATTTCCTGTCTTTCATTATTGGACACACTGATTAATCCAGGTGTGCCCAATTAGTCAGTAGTCACAACAAGAAGTAGCAGACACACCTGGATTAGTCAGTGTGTCCAATAATGACAGACAGGAAATAAAGGACCCACCTGAAGTTCAGGAAGTAGTGGGGCTGTGCATAGAGTCCATACCCCTTGCCTCCCCTTCGGGGGACGGGGTAAAAAATAAATAAATAAATGACAGCTTGTTATATTTTTCTTGCAGTGATTGATCAGAATTGGAGTGATTTGAAGTGGACAGGGTTAAAGAAAAAAAGGAAAAGAAAAAGTTAACTCACTTAATTGTCCCTGCAAGTCAGTCTCTGAAGTTTATCCATCCTAATACATTCACACAGTCCCTAGCATTAGCATTAGCATTAGCATTAGCATCTGCACAGCACATGCATGAGAAGCAGTGAAAGTGCTGTCTTCCTGGTCAAATCCTGTCTTGGTTATTAGTGTTTTTGCTGCTTTATTAGCGGTGATTCCAGCTTTTCTACACAACAGAGATTCTCCAAGTTCAGTCACTAGAAATTCTCCTTTTTTTTTTTTTTTTTTTTTTCATATTTTCATCTTTTTTTTAACAACAGAGAGGCATCTTTAATAAATAATTCACTATCTCTGTCCTCATTCATATTTTTATGAATGCTACAAATAATTTCTGCCACCAAAAAAAAGGGGGTGGGGTGTTGAGCCTTAAATGCTTGTTCAGTGTCTGTTTTCTTGTGTTGATGATGCTCACCTTCTGCAGGATGTGGTCTCATTAGATCAGGGGTCACCAACCCTGGTCCTGGAGGTCTATTATCCTCCATGGTTTAGATGTATCCCTCTTCCAACACACCTGATTCAAATGATAATCTGATCATCAAGCTCTGCAGAAACCTGATAATGACTGTCAGGTGTGCAGGAAGAGGGAAACATCTAAAACATGCAGGATAGTAGATCTGGAGGATCAGCGTTGGTGACCCCTGCATTAGACATTGATTTGTCTTGATTGTAGCACTAGACGGTTCATCCTCTGGGGGTCATGAAAAACCAAGTATTGTTGTTTTTTCTAACTTTCTGGAATTACTTTAGTTTTAGCCACTACTGTTAAATAGACAGACATCTTGCAGCCTGACATTAAGTGCACACACTGACAATCAAATGAAGGTCATTGGCATTAGTTCTAGAAGTTTTAAAGCTGTCAGTGCTTAAGGAAGTCCGTGAGGAAGCACAGAAGAACCACAGACTGAGAGGCTTCAGCAGTTATCGGAGAGGCTCTGTGAGGCTTTGACCGACTGTCTCCATGTGTTCATATCACACACAGCACTGACAAAGAGGAGTGTGCAAAAGAAAGAGGCACACTGTCTTCAAAAATATCAAATGACAAGATGTACTCCCCTAAATGCCCCTGAGGTTTTTTTTAGTAAGACAAAACATTGAACCTGAATCTGAATGTTTCTTTACCAACATAAATTCTCATGACCCTAAATAGTTGAAAGGTCAAGTTGAACACACTTTTGCATTATATTTAGAAGAGCAGGGAGGGAGGGAGGGAGCTGCTGGATCATGTCATGGTACTACTACGCTGATAAACTGACCCAGTGATTAAGGGTCATTAGTCAAGAGCAAATATTTCTCAGTTTTGAGGTGCATAAAGATAAACATTAGTCATTCTATTTGTTAAATCTGTAACACTTTACAATAAGGGTTCCTTAATTAACGTTAGTTAATGCATTATTAAGCATTAATTAACTTTTCAATAATATCCTCGTACGACCCAAGACATGTCAGCAAAGTACAAGCTTTTTTTGTTTTTTTATTAAATAAGTGCCTATATTGGAAACATCATGATGCAACAGTTTTTTCAGATGCAGTTTTTTAAATTTTTATGGAATGTCCCTTGTGGTGGACAGTTTTCTTTTCCTTTTTTGTATAAAGTTGTGAAACTCTTGTCCACAAATGTGGACAGTGTGTCTTAGGAAGATATATTAACAATCATTATCATGTATTACTTAGCATTACGTCGCATAATGTATTAATAAGCAGGTAATTAATGTTTAATATTCAAAGTTAGTTAATGAATTATTAAGCATTATCAAAAGTTGTGTAATGTAATTACATTAACGCACAAAGACCCAGTGCTATTTTGTGGTGGTTCCCAAATGAATTTTTCTCTATTTTTTTACCTTTCTTATGTGATTAATCACCATTTAGTCTAATATTATACTCTGTATTTAGCTTTTTTGAGTGAAAATCAGGTATTTTCCTGTATTTAATGTACTGATTATGTGGACGTTCATTAAAGCTCAGATTAAAATTGAGGGTTATTATATCCAAAACAGAGAAAACTGAAGAAAAAGATTGGGTTTTTTCTGCAAAATATATCATTAACTGAACACAAAATAAGTGTCTCCAACTACTATTGATCAAACTCCATGGGTTTTCCTGGTGAATCAGTGTTGTAGAAGATGACGATGTTTCCATGGTAACTACGGAGCCTCTGAACGTCCAAATGGGTCATATCTGATGACCATGAAAAGATGACAAACTGCATTTTACACCAGTTGTATTAATAGGATTAATGGATCAACAGATATTAAATATTTAATATCAGTGAATGATTTTGGTCCCTGGTGGATGTTTTGGTCTTTATGGGTTAATTACATATATAATAATACATTTATAATTACATTATTCAACTTTTATTAATGCTTAATTTATTTACTAACTTTGAGTAGTAAACATTAACAAACAGCTTATTAATACATTATCTAATATGTTACCTAATGCTAAGTAATACACAATAATGATTGTTAATATATAATTAAACAGTTAATTAATACTTAATAATGTACTAATTAACATCAATTAAGGGACTCTTGTAGTAACATGTTACTGTTAAATCATGTTTTATAAATGCTGTGCGGGAGAAAAGAGCATTAAAATGCCATTTTAAAGACTGGAAGTTGTAAAGCTGGGATGATGAACATGACATTCGTGTTGCAGGAACATACAGATCTGATGGGGGAGTTTTCGTTTATTTGGTTTAGTTTTTTCAGTTAATGCTCTAATGACTTTTGGGAAGTATTGGCAGAAGTAGTTGAGTTTGTTGCTACATGCAGACTTGACAGACTGGTTAGAGAAACAGTTCTATCCCACTCAACAACTCTGCTCTTGGACATGGCTTTAAAACTCCAAAAATCACAGTGTTGGTTTTATCTTCTGTTATAACTATAGTTACATAATGAGTAAACATCAGGGACATTCATGTTCCAAAGTGATGTATAATATGGATAGAAACAAACACAGTCAGTTTATTGTGAACTGTCTACAAAAGTGAACTTATGTGGTGAAAGTATGCGTTGGTT
Organism: Sphaeramia orbicularis; assembly: GCF_902148855.1. Taxonomy (NCBI): domain Eukaryota; kingdom Metazoa; phylum Chordata; class Actinopteri; order Kurtiformes; family Apogonidae; genus Sphaeramia; species Sphaeramia orbicularis. Next base: position 34,363,786 of record NC_043968.1, on the reverse strand, counting down.
AAAATGAACAGGAAGTCAACAAAAACTGTGCAGGGACCAAGATGGGAAAGAGACAAGAGTAGGAAAAAGTATGAAGAGAATGGAAAAAGAGGTAAACAAACAAGGCAAAGGGTGTGTAGAGGCAGGATAGAAGAAAGAGTCTATGAACAAGACTGCAGAGTAATGTTACTGTAGTATATGCAGAAGATGGAGGAAATGAGCAACTAACAAGACTGTTACAACCCAAAGGTGAAGCATATTTACAAAGGACATAAAGAGTCAAAGAGGATAATTCAAAAGAACATATTTTATTATATTTGATTTATTTTTGTTTCGTTCTTCGTTGATTCAGTTCTTTTTTTGAAAACAAGCTGCTTTTAATTGAGCAGAATCAAACCCCTTTTACACCCCGTGCCCAAAGTAACAAAAGAAAAGACCAGAGTGGAGCGGCAAAATAAACATAAGGAGGGTGCGCTGGACAGGCCAACCCTACACAGGGCCGTAGAAGCTGCCAGCGCACCGCTACCCTATCAAAAAAACATCAAACCACAAAATAAGTCCTAATGAAAGAAAAGCGAAAACAGGACGTCCGGATCCACCTGGCCAAACAAAAAGAGAAAAGCTAACAAAAGGCAAACAAAACGCCCCGCTGGCGTGCAGCAACTTGAGTGGAGTGGATGCGCGTCTCGACGTGCGAGCTCTGGACGCCGGCATCGCTGGAGGAGGAGGAGAAAAAGCGAAAGCCCAGCACCAGTCCAATTTATAAGCTTTGTGCCAGCGGGAAAACCAATTGGCCACCTATTAAAAAACACACACTAAATACGTAACATTTTACAAAAATGTTACCAAGCCAAAAAAAAAATAACAGAGAGAGCAATAATCACCCAAAAGTGTAAAGTAAGAATTATAACAAAAAACCCACAAAAGACAAAGGGGGGAGGGGGGTTAATAAAGGTGCGTCAGAACATAACAAAGACAAAGACAAACGGATTCAAAAACAGATACCAACTCGGAAGAAAACTCCAAGGCACTCTCATTAAACATTAAAATGCCTTTATCACCATGGCATGGTCACATCTAGACCTTAAAAAAACTCTTCTACGTGTTTCGTCTTCAAGCCTTCATCAGGAAGTCAAACAAGTTCAAACAGTTTGTATCCAACCACAGTCACCACACTCAACACTGAAAAACACATCTAATGTGCACTATGTTTTAAAAGGTGTCAGTGCAATAAACGAACGTATACTTGTGTGTGAGTGATGGATTTCTGCTTGTTTTATACCTGCTCTTTTAGCTGCTTTTGTTTGTATGTTTTGTATTGGATTTTATGTATGATGTACAGATTGGATGGCACTTTTAAATGTCGTTGTACTTGTTACAATGACAATAAACCTGTTCTATTCTATTCTATTCTATTCTAATGAATATGGATGTCAACATGATGGCAAAATGGAAGTTTCTGACAATTTATGGGAACAATAAAACAGTTTGTTGTCCAAATGGTAATTAAACTGAAATAATTTTAACCTCTTGAGACCCAGCAATGCATTTTTGTCCTCTGTAGGGGACAAAAGTTTCACCGATTTTAAAAAAAAAAAAAATTAATTAAAAAAAGCCAAAACTTTTACTTTCCTGGGTCTCAGGAGGTTAAAGATTAATAAATAATAAATAAATAAAGAGTAATAGGAGGTATCCCACTAGTGAACAGTGTGGGGACAATAAATGAAACAAGAAAGACAGATCAAGACAGATCTGCCCCCCCCACATCACCACCAAAATGTAATAATTTCTTCCTTGTGCCAGTATCAACATTTCCTGAAAATTTCCTGAAAATCCGTCCATAACTTTTTGAGTTATCTTGTTAGCAAACTAACACGCATGCAAACACGCAAGCAAACACACAAAGCAAAGTGATCACAATACCTCCTGGCGGAGGTAAAAAGGGTGAAACACAGTGTAAAGAGTCTTCACCTGATTATAAAACCATGAAAACGATATGTGCTTACTTTAAGACTATACATCATATGACATGTAAATTAGGTCACAAAAAAGTAATACAAGTAATTTTGAGTTGCACCTACATACTGTATAAGTGGACGCTGGTGTTTGGATTTCTGAAGTTTGAATTTCTGCCGTGACTGTGGTGGGTTTTCAGCGCAAGATTCAACTATATTTGATAAGAGAGCAGGGATGGGAACGAGAACTGAAAACACAGACCGGACTAAGCTGATAACAGTTAATGTATCCAAGTTATGCTGACAGACTTGGGCTGTTCATTGACCGCTGTTAAATGACACAAATTATTTTTTTCACCCCGTTTCAATTGTGACTGCATTTACATATATGATGTGTGTCAATTTAAAAGATTATTTTATGAGATAAGAACAGTTTGTCGTAGAGACAGTACGATGTGTTTGATTTAGAGTGAAACACACACATTTTTTATTATGCATATATATATTTTTATATATTATGATTATTGTGTGCATTACTCCAATTTCATATACTATTTTACAGAGTATGACTGCACGCATGATACACATCACCAACACCAAAAAACAAAACAAAAACAAAACTGTTACCTTTTTATATTTCACCTCATTCTTCCTGAGAATCAATAAGAAATATATTAAAAGAAGTGAAAATCATTTCAAGTCTGGACATGCTGAAACATCATCAGTTACCATGATGTAGTTTCAAGTGTGTTCACAGTTCGCATATTTTCTCAGATACTTCAACAGTTTAACCACAGATTGTCAACACTGACCTCAGTTCCGTTTCTTTCTGGAAAAAAGGAACCAAGAATCCAGATCTCTGTTAATTTCTAGTAATTTTTTTGAAGGACTTGATGCTAACATTTTATGCTAAGATTTAAAGTTGATTGCAGCTGAGCTTTGAGGGACAAAAAATATTTTATTCAGTGAGCAAAAACTCTTAAACTGATTAAGCATCATTCACATGTCCCAGTTAAGGTCCAAGTGTAGGTATCATGCCTTCTGTTAGCTCTGACATCTTACCAAGTGAACAATAATCTTCAAAATGACCATCTGCTCACTTATTAGAGCAGTGTTTTTCAACTTTGGGGTGACCCCACCCCAGGTGACCCCATGTGGGGTTTTCAAATGGGGTCACCTGAAATTTCTAGTAATTGATAAAAGTAAAAACTTGCTAATAAAAAATATATAGTGAGTTGAGAGAGACAATCCCAATCAATAAAAGACATGACATACTGTGAGTCTGAAACTGAAGCACTGTGGTACTGTTTATCTTTCAAATGTTCATTGTGGTCGGTTTCAGTTGCTGCAGCTTTTTCATAATTCATAGTTTGAGTTCTTGTTTGTTCAGTATTAATTGTCAGCCTTGTAAATCCAAGCTGGACTGACTGTACATATCCTGACCAAGGAAAATCACATTCTCACTTTGTGCAGTAATCTACACCTGGCTTTTCTTCCTCCATCCATAATAATATACATTATATAGACTAAATGTTTAAGAAAATTAAAGTTTATTTGCAACATAGTATAGCAAACTATTACATGATCAAAAACAAATTAATTTTAGCAAAAAAAAAAAAAGTCTCTGTTTTGAATGTCTGGGGTCGTTAGAAATTTGTGATGTTAAAATGGGGTCACAAGCCAAAAAAGGTTGGGAATCACTGTATTAGAGGCTCCACATTAGATCATATGTATGTAACTTTATCGTCATTGCACAGGTATAAGTAGTTAAAGAAAGGCAGTTTGGTGTCCAACTCAAAGTGTAGAGGATGCAGAAACACAATGTATAAAAATCGTAATATCATCCATTATGTATATGAATGTGTAATGGATGTGAATAGCTCATAAATGTACATAAATAGACATGAGATGCCCTCATATATACATGCATAGTATATGAATGTATATGCATAGTATATGCATAGTTAGATAGATCGATAGACAGACAGACAGACAGACAGACAGACAGACAGACAGACAGATAGATAGATAGATAGATAGATAGATAGATAGATAGATAGATAGATAGATAGATAGATAGATAGATAGATAGATAGATAGATAGATAGATAGATAGATAGATAGATAGATAGATAGATAGATAGATAGATAGTCACAGAAAAAATATACCATCAAAAGTGGTCAAAAATAATGGTTATGCAATCGAGTACTAACTCCTGTGTGTATCATACAATTAAAACAGACAGAAAAGAAAACATGGAATGCCTAAAAGCACTGTTTATGCCATAGATATTGATGTAAGAATTGAAGTAATTTTGGTTATTATCAAGAAAACATGGAAAATGGATAGATATCAGCTCTGAAATTAAATTCTTATGAACTATTTTTGTTACTGTCATTATATTTGTCCAAATAAATGTACCTTTAGTTGTACCAGGCATTAAAATGAACAAGAAATGGAAGAGAACAAGGGGTGGTCTAATGTTTTACCACCTGGTTTCATTTCCTCAGAAGTACTTTTGCTTCTCTGGAAAGTAGAAACAGGTAAGGAAGCAACACCTAAATGAGAAACATGCACATAGATGCAGGTGAACAACATGCAGGTACCAGCCTGTATTCCTTCACAAATATACCGAACAACTTCAATATAATGTGCAGATGGAAATGAGCCACAATGTACAAGATTATTTTACAGTTGGACCTAACATTTAAACAACAAATAAAGCGACTGAAGAAGACAGTAAATTTTAATGTGCAAAATTTTAAAGAAGTCACACCCTTTTAGACCCTACGTGCTGCTAAGATGTTTTTACCCTCCATGATTTTTTCTCACATTGAATACTGTATAACTTCCTGCTCACTTGCTGCCGGTACAACACTCAAACCCATAGAATCACTTTTTTAAAAGCCATAAAAATATTTGCCAAAAAAACATTTAATTTCCACCACTGCATTGTTTTAGATAAATATAAATTTCTTAATTTTAATAATTTTGTGACTTTTAAAAATGCTTGCCTGATATATAAAGTCTTGCATGGACTTGCACCTCCTCCCTTGACAGATTTTATCAAATCTGGGATGGTCACCAGGGCCACAGCTCCAGGAGACTGGGAGGTGCCATGCAGGTGCACTACTTTTGGACAAACTACACTTTCAATCACTGGAACTGAATATTGGAACAGTTTACTACTCAACATAAGAGACTCACACTCATATGCCTCCTTCAAATTACAACTTAAACATTGGATGAAGGAAAACCAAGCCTGTGACCATCAGTAGATTGTCCTCACTGTGTTGTTCTGTGTGTTTTTATGATGTTTTGCACTTTTGTCAACTGTCTTTTTATGATATCTTTTATGATGTTTTGCCTTTTTGTCAACTGTCTTTTTATGATATCTTTTATGATGTTTTGCCTTTTTGTCAGCTGTCTTTCTTGTCACCTGCCCAGGGACTACAGATGGAAATTAGCACTGCTGCTACAATCTGGCATATTTACAGCTGCAATTGTTGTAGATGTTCATTAATATGCACTGTCCCAAATAAATAAATAAATAGATAGATAGATAGATAGATAGATAGATAGATAGATAGATAGATAGATAGATAGATAGATAGATAGATAGATAGATAGATAGATAGATAGATAGATAGATAGATAGATAGATAGATAGATAGATAGATAGATAGATAGATAGATAGATAGATAGATAGATAATAAATCAAACACTGTTAATCATACATACTAAAGTCAATCATTCTCAAGTGCTTCTATCATGTCACAAAATCAATTTGTGGGATTTGGAGAATTCTGTAAATTGGCTGCATGGTTTGAGAAATGAGGTGCAAGAGGACCGTATTTATTTGGCTAAAACGTGAAAAATGAATGCTATGGTTCTTTTGGTATGTGTAGAGATATTTGAGGAGTTTCAGGAATAGACAGGAATATGTCTGCAGCCACTCCTTATGTGAGGTTTGTGATGAGTAAAATTTGGCAGAAGTGAAAAAGAATGTGAGCTCTGACATCATGCAGCTGTGCATTGGTGTTATAAGATCAGTGTGTATGAGGTAAATGTTCATCTGTTAAAACTGGACACCATCACAGAGGCCAGACTGAATAAGACAATTAAAGCAAAGTAAAAAAATAAACAAATTAAGACAGTTCATTTATAAAATACATTCATCAGCAGCAGAAACAACAAAAGTCCTTACATACAAATCCCTTGGTCTGTCTGTTTGGTTGGATTATTTACATATATTCTATCAGAGATACAGTATTATTATTTTTTTATTATTATTTTTGACACATTGTATTTCTTCTAGCTTTCATGTTCTGGATACTTTGGTATAATTTAAGCTTGAGGAAATGAAAAAGTTCAATACATTCAGTGACGGTAACACACCTGCCTTTCTTTTTTTTTCATTTCTGAGATTTTTATACTTTCACACTTCTCTTTTTTTTTCTTTTTTTTTTTTCAGCGCAACTTCCAGAATAAAAATGTGTTCCGTTACATTCACTCTTCTGTCTGTAAATGCTTGTTCTGGAGGCTGGTCTTGTTCTTTTAGTGATGATATTGTTTATGGTATATGGTTTGTATATGTTTGTTTATGGTTTATGACCCAGCACATAGGTGATAGGTTTCATTTTGGTGGATTTTACTGTTAGGTTTCATTTTGGTGGATTTTACTGTTAGGTTTCATTTTGATGGATTTTACTGTTAGGTTTTCATTTTGATGGATTTTACTTTCATTTCACCTGAATTAAACCTGAACTTTAACTACAAGTAAAACCAGTCAGAGAAAACACAGTCTTGTGGTTTCTGCTGCTTCCTTGTTTGTCTTCTATGGTGGGCTGGTGCATGCCTTCATCCAACTACACATCTGAAATTCATTGAAGCAGTGACATCCTGCTTCGTCTGATTTTCTCTTCTCTCCACCCATGTGTTTGGTTTTGCACAGAATTACGCAACATCGGACCGTTACGTTATTCGATATACTTTTTCTTCTCAGATTTTCAAGTGTCAACTGTTGCCAAAAAATTGCCCCACTAGGCTTTTTACCACTTTATTAAATTAATTCTTTGCAGTTTTTTTCACAAGCACTAAAACACATTTTTACTCAGAACTGTACACACAAAACTTTGGGTTTCTTCATTCACAAAAGTTATTATACTTCTAACAAAATGCCCTCAAAACCATTTTATCCACACTCAAAAGCAAACACTGTTTTCAGATGTAGATGCAGTAAGGTTTGGAGTTGGTGATTAGTTTTATTTAGATGTAAAACTGAAGTCATGGAGGAAGGGGCTTTATGCTTCACTGCAACAGGACTGAAATGTTTGGTGCATTCGTGCTTCACAGAAATAAGGTCCTGGGTTCGATTCCAGCACCAGTTGATTGGGGGTGGGACCTCTCAGTGTGGAGTTTGCATGTTCTCCCTGTGTCTGCGTGGGTTCTCTCCTGGTACTCCGGCTTCCTCCCACCATCCAAAGACATACACTGATAGGTTAACTGGTTAATCTAAATTGCCCATAGGTGTGAATCAATGTTATAAAAGTTTTGGATTTTTCATTATAGTTTAGTTTTATTTAGTTTTGACTTTTTTTTTCTCTAATTCAGTTAGTTTTAATTCGTTTTTAGAGCTGGTTTGCTAGTTTTTATTAGTTTTCTTTTTTTTCTAAATGCTTAGTTTTAGTTTAGTTTTAGTATTAATTTCAGTTTTGTCGTATCTTTTATCTTCACCGTCGTATTCATATAAATCCCAGACAGGACTCTGCTGCTTTCTCCCAACCTTAGTCTCCATGTTTCTGGGTAGAATGGGGACCAGAAGACAACTCTAAACCACAAGTGATGACAAGTGACGAACCGTGAAGTACCGTATGGTGCTGCTAGCTAAAATTGCTAGAGTGAAATAAAACACTTTCGTATCAATCCGACGTTGACAAAGATGAAAATGAAGGGAATTTTATCCATAATTTTTATCTGTTTTAGTTAGTTTTGTAAGCACACAATACAGTTTCGGTTAGTTATTGTTTTTTCTTTTATTTATAGTTTTTATTTATTTCAGTTAATGAAAATGTTTTTACAATTCTAGTTTTCATCATTTTGTTAGTTTTCATTAATGATAATAACATTGGTGTGAATGTGAGAGTGATTGTGTGTCTCTATAGGTTCAGCCCTGTAATGAACTGGAGACATGTTCCGGGTGTACCCCGCCTTCACTTATAAGTAGCTGGGATAGGCTCCAGCGACCCCCATGACCCTAGTGAGGATATAGCAGGTTCAGAAAATGAATGAATGAATGAATGAAATGTTTGGTAAAAAAACACACTTAAACCTGGAGAGTGAGTTTCATCCAGTCCTTCACTGCAGCATCGACTTTGACAGTTTATTTAAGACTAGTGTGTTGACCTGTGGGGATCCACAGGTTCTAGATGTGGTAGTTTTTATGCTGTTGTACATTCGTGCTTGCTGAACTGCATTTGTCCAACAGTCCCCGCCAAAGCATTCTGGGCATAGCAACATGATTATAAGACCATTGTATTCCAAAATTACTAATAACTTCCAAAATATTGGTCATATCAACTTGTCGTTTTTGCTACTGTCTTCCTTGACCAAAAATACATAAGTATGACAAACTGCAGCAGTCAGCTCTTTACGGATTTTGTGTGATTCCCAAGACACACACATGCACACAGAGGCCGCTTGGCTTTTATAATATAGATGAAAACACCTTCACAGTTTATTGAAATTAGCCTGACCAGCCATCCAGTTTTCTCAGTCTATTCAAAACTGACAAAACAGTCTGGAATTGGGCCAGTCGCTGTGAAATATGCACGATCTATTCTATACTGACCATTCGCAAGTCTGGGGGGCGGGTGTTTCGCAATGTGTAATACGCACCGACTTCTTTTTGTCGTGAGTCAAAGTCAGTTCCAGGTCTGTCTCTTTACAACTGTTGTTGGCTGTTTACTTGATTCAAAATTACACATTACACCCTGTATTCTCAAGTTTCTCTGACAAAAGCAACAGTAATCATTCACTGAAGTTTCTACTCAACCACCACCACACGCCATGATAGAAAAATGCAGAGGTTTGTTGACATTAGGGATCTGCTCGTAGCATAATTACGTCACATCCGTCATATCTGTGATTAATTTACTACCTGTTAGTCCCACCTTCTTATTTGGGTTCAAGCCCTGCAATTCCAGACAGATTGCTGTTTGATAAAGACCAGGCTAGACTGTTAGGCTATATCAAAATCCCCTCAATGAAAACAGTCCAGATGTCTGAGGGCCTGAGGACAAGCTGCAGTTCCTTTTTTATGATGGTTTCCACACTTTCAGTTTCACCTGTTCTTGACTTAAACTAATCTTTAGTTCCAACCTGTTGTGCCTCAGTGTCATCTTCTAAAAGCAGGAACAAAACAAAATCATCTTCTTCCGCAAGTTTTCAGTGTAAAATATGGCAGGTAAACCTTTAAAACATTAGCATTGCGCTAGTTATTAGTAATTCTATTTATTCATATTCTTTTTTGGCCCAGGTAAATTCCTCAGTGAGATTGAACATCTGTTTTCCCAGAGTGACCTGGTCAAGAGCAGCATAGACATACAGTAGTTAAAACAATGCATTGAAACAAGTCAACCACTTTCATATATTCAACATAAAAAATATAGTATCTCCTTATATTTAATTTAAAAAAAAAATAAAAAATAACATTGATAAAGGACAAGTTTAACACTAATTTCATTGCAATTTTATAACCAATTACACTGACCAAGTGTTTTAAATTCCCCTAAAGTAATGAATTCAGGCAGTTTCATGTCCTGTAAATCATTCTATGAAGAACAGAGGGTGTATAAAAAACTGTTTTAACCAACTGTGTTCTGACTCCAGGTAAACCATGATCACACTACTTCTACTACTACTACTACTACTACTACTACTACTACTACTACTACTACTACTACTACTACTACTACTACTACTGCTTTGATAATTTCCTGTCAGCTTTCATCACAGCACTGAGACTGCTCTGATCAAAGTGACCAATGACATCCGTCTGAACACAGACAAAGGTAAAGTAACAGTTTTAGTCCTGCTGGATCTGAGTGCTGCATTCGATACAGTTGATCATATGATCCTGTTTACAGAGGTTAAAGAACTGGGTAGGCATCTCTGGTCCTGCCCTGAAATGGTTCAAGTCCTACCTTGAGGACAGGAAGTATTTTGTTCAAATCGGAAACTGTGTGTCAAACCAAATGGCAGTGATCTTTGGGGTCCCCCAGGGGTCCATCCTGGGACCCCACTTGTTCAGTCTTTACATGTTGCCCCTGGGCCGGTTAATACACAGTAATAACGTGTCCTACCATAACTATGCAGACGACACTCAGATTTACATCGTGCTGACAGAAGGTGAACATGGGCCTGTGGACTCACTCTGTGACTGCCTCCAACAGATCACTGTGCAGATGCAAAACAACTTTCTCCAACTAAACTCAGACAAATCTGAAGTCATTGTCTTTGGCCCACAAAAACCCAGAGAAAGTGTCATCAGCCATCTGGAATCTCTTACTCTAAAAGCTAAAAATCAGGTTAGAAATCAAGGGGTAATAACAGACTCAGACCTAAACTTTAACAGCTACATTAAATCAATTACATCATCAGCCTTTTACCATCTCAAAAACATTGCCAAAATCAAAGGTTTACTGTCTAAACCAGACTTACACAGACTTATCAATGCATTTATCTCTAGCAGGTTAGACTACTGTAACGGCCTTCTCACTGGACTCTCTAAACCAGCTGTAAAACAGCTGCAGTACATCCAGAATGCTGCTGCTCGGGTCCTGACTAGAACCAGGAAGTACAACCATATTAGTCCTGTGCTCAGATCTGTGCACTGGCTTCCTGTGGCTCAGAGAACAGATTTTAAAACAGCTCTGCTGGTCTATAAGTCTCTCCATGGTCTAGCATCAATGTACATCTGTGACATGGTGGTCCCATATGGACCATCTCGGACCCTGAGAACCTCAGGGACTGGTCTTTTGCTGGTGCCCAGAGTCAGGACTAAACATGGTGAAGCTGCGTTTCAGTTCTATGCAGCTAAACTGAGGAACTGTCTTCCTGATGCGGTGAGACAGGCCTCTACTCTAACAATGTTTCAGTCCAGGCTGAAAACAGCTCTGTTCAGCTGTGCATAGAACAACTGAAAGGGTTCTGTCTGCACTCTGACCTTTTACTTTGTTTTAATTGATTATTATTTATGTTTTATTGGTTATGTTTTAATTGTAATTGTGTGTTTTTAACCTGTCTCTTTTCCATTTTTGTAAAGCACTGTGACTTGCCCTGTGTATGAATTGTGCTATACAAATAAATCTGCCTTGCCTTGCCCACTACTACTACTACTACTACTACTACTACTACTACTACTACTACTAAACACATGTACAGTATATCCAATCCTGTACATAATAATCCTTTACACTTAGTATTTTTCAGTGAAAATCAAGTATTTATGCATATTGTATTTAGTGATCATCTAAATGATTCAAATTACACTACCAGGCAAACGTTTGGACTCACCTGGTTTTTCTTTATTTTTATGACTATTTCCATTGTAGATTCTCACTGAAGGCATCAAAACTATGAATGAACACATATGGAATTATGTAGTTTAAAAAGATGTGACAAAACTCAAAGCATGTTTTATATTTTAGATTCTTCAAAATAGCCACATTTTGCTTTTATTACTGCTTTGTGCATTCTTGGCATTCTCTCGATGAGCTTCATGAGGTAGTCACCTGAAATGTTTTCCAAAAGTCTGGAAGGAGTTCCAAATGATGCTGAGCACTTGTTGGCCATCTGTGGTCCATCTTATGTCATTTAATAAGAAGGTGAGTCCAAACTTTTGCCTGGTAGTGTATATTACATCAAATCTGGAAAAAAAAAAAGATTTTTTTCTTTTAATGAAGTGTTAATCATTGTCACTTGTCAAATTATATGAAATCTACAGTAGAATCATTTTTCCAGAACATGACGGTGTTTCAGCGTGTCCACAACGGAGTCTCTGAATGTTCAGATATGATAAATAAATATCTAATGTTGCTGAAATGCTGAGAAACTGCATTTTGCTTGAATTATTTAAATATATTGATAGGATTAGTGGTTTAAAGGTTTTTAGATCAGTAGGTGCGTCACATTTTTCTGATAAGTAAATCAGTAATAACATCTTTCATTTCTTTACAGAAGTTAAATAAGAGGTGAAAATCAACACCTCTTGGTAAATCTCTTCCAGCTCCATTATCTTGGATGTTGAGCTTAGTTTCATATTCAGAAAACAGAAAGTAATGAGATGGACCGTTAGGATGATAGATCATCATCTGCTGAGCCAACTGTGATAACCAACCTGTGGCTTCATTTCCCGTTGACTCAGTTGGAAAATCCCTGAATGGAGAAAGGAGCAGATTTCAAAATGAAAATTTTGAAACAGAAAGTGAGCACTTAGTGACTGTTTCAGCTTTAGATGACAATATCCTGTCAACACCCCACTGTCAAATACCTAACCTGCAGTAAATTATTAATGACGTATTCTGCATGTGTAAACAAAAAAAGAAAAAAACAAACATGGGCTGCAGAACATAAGAAAAGGGAGGAGCTGCTGCCCGTTGTAAATTCCCATTGTTTGTACATTGTTCATTTCTTAATTCAGGAACTGTTGAATGTTGGTCAGTATATTTGGACAGAAATGTGTCCTTTTCTATCAGTAATTATACATCTGTGCATTTACACTAAAAACACTAAAAATAACTGTGTCACTGGTTTTATCTAAAATTGAGCTTGAATGCATACATGATGCTCTTTATTCATGAGTCGAATACGCAACAGCATTCTTACATCTGTAACTGTATTATTATCACTGTAACCTTCAAAGGTCAGAACCAAAGATATGCTTTACCGTAAAACAACTGCTGAACCTCAAATGAATGTGTAATGGAAAATGTCTTGTATTGTGTGACTAACAATCATAGCTTTGTCCCTAGATGTGACTGACCATTCTAGCTTTGTTTCAAGATAATAATAATAATAATAATAATAATAATAATAATAATAATAATAATAATAATAATAATAATAATAATAATAATAATAATAATACATTTTATTTATAGGCACCTTTCTTGGCATTCAAGGACATCGTACAGTAAACAGGAGAGTATAAAACAAGCAATTAAACAGAGTAAAAAAGTAAAAGGCAGATTAAAAATTGGACAATGCAATTGTGGTCACATAGAGAAAGCAGTCTGAAACAGATGGGTTTTGAGTTTGGATTTGAAAAGAGGGAGTGAAGTGGTATTTCTGAGCTCCGGTGGCAAGGAGTTTCAGAGTTGGGGAGCAGAGTGGCTGAATGCTCTGCTCCCCATGGTGGAGAGACAGGCAGTGGGAACAGTGAGGTGGATGGAGGAGGAAGATCTGAGGGAGTGGCAACATGAAGGAGGTCAGACACATCCCAGCCAGCATGTCCATGTGGGCCCCAGAAGGGTTACAGTTTGGCTACATATAAGGGTCCCATGTGGGTTTGTCCGCAGTTTCCAAGGTGGCCCCACATGTGTTTGCCCATATCAGAATCAAAATCAGAATCAGAATCTCTTGTCATTGTACCAAGTACAACGAAACGAGGTAAAGCTCTCAGGTTCAGTGCAAGAATTTACAGACAGACAACAAATATCAGTAAAACAACAGCAAATATCAGTGAAAGGCACAGTTTTTTACTTTAAAAAATGAAAAGTATTGCAAACTAAGATATTAGTTAAACATAGAATTTAAGTAGTACAAATGACATTAAAGATAATTACCATGGGATAAATAGTGTGAAGAATAAATAATATGTGATATTCAGATCTCTGATTTTGACTCTGATATGAGCAAACACATGTGGGGCCACCATGGAAACTGTGGACAAACCCAAATGGGACCCTTATTTGCAGCCCAAATGTAACTCTTTTGGGGCCCACATGGACATGCTGGCTGGGATGTGACACATCTGTATTTTCAGTGCAGGTTGCATTGTGCATAAAAATAACAATTGCTGAAATCAGTTTGGCTCCCAGAAGAAATCCGCTGGCCAAGGCTACATTCCATTTATCATTTTTCTGGTGTAAATGTATACAAGCTAAAATCGAGACCTTAAATTCAACTTTAATTTGCTAATCTTTTTTTTTTCATGTCTCTGTGGTTGTCTAGGAAGTGTTGAGTTACTTAAACATGTTAATCTATTATTTTTCTTCACATTAATCCAGTGGTTTCCAACCTTTTTTGGCTCGTGACCCCATTTTAACATCACAAATTTCTGGTGACCCCAGACATTCAAAACTGAGACTTTTTTTTTACTAAAATTAATGTGTTTTAATAGTAGAAATGTAATAGTTTGCTATACTATGTTGCAAATAAACATAAATTTTAGATGACATTTAGTCTATATAATGTATATTATTATGGACAGAGGCAGAAAAGCCAGGTGTAGATTACTGCACAAAGGGAGAATTTTATTTTCCTTGGTCAGGATATGTAGTCAGTCCAGCTTGGATTTACAAGGCTGATAATTAATACTGAACAAACAAGAACTCAAACTATGAATTATGAAAGAGCTGCAGCATCTGAAACTGACCACAATGAACATTTGAAAGATAAACAGTACCACAGTGCTTCAGTTTCAGCTTCACAATTTGTCATGTCTCAACTCACCATATATATTTTTTATTAGTAAGTTTTTATTTTTACTTTTGTCAATTACTAGAAATTTCAGGTGACCCCATTTGAATTTCAGGCGACCCCACGTGGAGTCCCGACCCCAAGGTTGAAAAACACTGCATTAGTGCATTTTAGTTACAAGACAGTTACATAATAGAAAGTAAAATGGAGATCTGCAGCAGGAGGGATCATTTATGTTTTTACTGTCATCTTGTGGCTGCAGGAGGAAACTGCACTTTAAACTTGCTCATGAAACACATTTATACACATGTGGAAGAAAAAGGAGGAGACTTTATTTATACAGTACTTTTCAAAGACAAAAAGACAGTCTGAAGCCAAACATTTAATCACAACAAACAGCCATTCCTCCTCCTCCTCCTCCTCCTCCTCCTCCTCCTCCTCCTCCTCCTCCTCCTCCTCCTCCTCCTCCTCCTCCTCCTCCTCCTCCTCCTCACATTTCCCAGCAGTCAAAGTCTCAGATAAGAGGTCAAGAGCTCTACATTTATGTTGGCCGTGCTCTTTTCAGATATAACTGACATCTTTGTAAAAGCAGAAATTACAGCTCACCATTTAGTCTTACCATGAACATTTTGTCAGCTTTTAGACTGTTTCTGTTGGAATTTACGATAAACCTGACGGGGGACAGACTGTCTCCGCAGCACAAATGAATTTTAAGTGTCTACTTCAACTCTCAAGTGTTGACTGACTCCACTTCTGGGAAAGCAGACCCCTCCCCACAAAAAATATCCTACAAAACTCCCTAAACAGGTCCCCTTTTGCGCTACTGGATCATTAAAAAAAATGCCAGTAAACCCAAAATCACACATTTACTTTTACATAAATTAGATTAAATCTAGTACTTTATTTTACTTTTATATGAGTCTCTTTGTGTCATAAATAAATATGCTGTTTTAGTGACATTTTTAACTTCCCAAGACACTGGATGATGAGGTTTCATTGAAATCTTGAAGTAATCAGTATGAACTGATGCAGAGGTCAAAGTTCAGAGGTCAGGTTAGGGTGGGTTTGGGTTGGTATTTCACTCGGTTGTAGTGGTCGACTGTAGCTTCGACAGGAGGGTTCTTCCAGTACTTCTCCAGACCCAGCACAAGGGACAACGCAATAGCTGTCAACTGAAACACACAATACACTGCATTGGTCTATATATTTGACATTTTTTCTCGTACTTTTTCTCGTACTTTTTCCCACTACTTTAATTCAAATGAGCAATAACTTGTTTTTACCTTCCAGTACTTTATATACACTTTATATATACTGTGTGTGTGTGTGTGTGTGTGTGTGTGTGTGTATATATATATATATATATATACATATATATATATATATATATATATATATATATATATATATATATATATATATATATATATATATATATATGTATGTATATATATATATATATATATATATTTTATTTTTTTTTTTCTCTGAAGCAGTACTCTATTTTCCAAGTGGATATTTCTGTTTGTGCAATAACTGTTTTTATATGTTTTACATGTGTTTATGTTTTCTTTATGTTTTTGTTTCTGTCTTTTTTTCTTCGGATTGTGTGACTCAGGGAAATGAACAAGAATTCCAATGTAACTATACTGTGATGCATTTGTGCAAATGGCAAATAAAGTCTATTCTATTCTATTCTATTCTGTGGCATTAATAAAAGCACACACTTCAAAAACAATCAAAATGTGTAATATCTACTTATGTAATAACACTTTATTAAACCCAATTTGTTAGGAATGAAACTGACTAGACACTTCATGAAAACCCATGAACTTGTTTTAAAAGTTAATCTATTAACATGTAAATGTATCTGCAGTCTTATTTGAATGGTCATTAAATTACTACTAAAATAATTCACTGATAAATATTTAATTAATATTCCTTCGCTTTTTGGTTCAGATGATTAAAATTATAAATAAAAAAAAATCTGTTACTTGTTAACTTTAATTTAAAACATTTACAGAAACTACTAAAACAATTGCATCTATTAAGATAAAAGCAGTACATCCATGTCAAATTTGGTCAAATCCTTGAAAATAAAAAAAAAAAAAATGAACAAAAAATAAAAATAAAAATAAAAAAAAAAGAGAGAGAGAGTGCATTTGTACCGTGATTGTGGTGACGGCTGAAATGATTCCTATTCGTAGTTTGATGGGGAAACTCAGGTAGCTTTTCAGGATGCGACCACATGGCTGCAATACAGAGGTCAAAGATCAATATTCAGTACTATACGAGACACTTGCCATATTGTTGCCTATAAGTGAAAATAAGGAAATAGTCTACAGTTAGTTACAGATGACAATCCATCAGATGAGTAATTTTGTACTGAAGCAATTAGACTAATCATGTAGGATCAAACTGCAGAGACTAATATGGCCTCAAATAAACAATCAAACCTTAAAGCTGGAACAAAAATGCATAAAGTAGTAGCATTAAGCAATGAGGGAAATAGAAAGAAGAATGAGGGGGGAAAAAATGTGAAAAAATGGACACTGAAAACACTAAAAAAAAAAAAAAAAAAAAAAAAAAGTAGAAGTTTTGATGTGCTGTAGTCACCTTGGCATGAACCCACAATTTATCTGTAACATGTTGGGCTGGGGGGTTAAGGTCACTACCCACCAACAGACAGGACCCCGCTACGGTGAAGTTACCAGAGTCAGAACTGCAGAACACAAGGAAGACAAACATGAGCACCATTATAAAATCAATAAATCATAAAACACTAAGAATAGGTCTAGTTTTTGTAGTTTCATCATTTAACATCCAGACCTTAAGGATGTAAGTTTCTCCTATAGGCATAAAAACACTGCAAATTCTGAAAAAACACTTGCAAACACACTTGTATAAATTAGCAGAAAACCCACTCAAAGACATAAACCCTTTCTAAAACAGTATATAAATGTTTCTCACTTTAGATCAGGTCAGGTCACAGGAAAGATGTGTGTTTCTTTTTTTTTTTTTTTTTTTTTTTTTTTTTTTTTACTGTTTTCTTGTTACTGTTTACCTCTGCTTCATATTAGTGGGGGAATGAGGAGTGGGAGGTATGCAGAAACAGGAGACAGGAAGGTGGGCCTCCCAGTCCTCAAAACTCCTCAAACCACAACAAGAGTCCTGAAAAACACAAACACACACATACGGCTGCAGTTCCACTAGTGACCACCAGAGGGCTGTTTATTTTCCAAACAGGATTATTAAGGTTTTTAATGTGTTCTGAACTGAATGAAGAGTTTTGTCTGTCTTCTTACTGAGGCTTGGAGTTTGTTCAGTTCTCCTATGATGTAAGGATCGGCTCTGTGAAGAGGAGTCACATTCACAAACACATCCTCCACAGCACTGTCCATCTGCACAAAACACCAAACATTAACATAAAACAAATGTAATTACATTCAGTACTGTCCAAACTTCAAGAGATAGCATCAGAGGATTTACTGAAAAAGAGATCAGCTTATAGATCAGTAACAGATCAAAGTAAATCTCAGTTCTGCCAAAAAGATTCATTCATGTAAAAATGTTTGTGTGTAAAAAAAAAATAATAAAAAAAAAAAAAAAAAATAATAATAATAATAATAATAATAATAATAATAATAATAATAAACAAAAAAACACATATTTTAGTTGTGCTTGGTAGATCATTTTAATCTCAGTTTATTACTAAAGACAGTGGGTTTCATTTTGGTGTTGTTCATGTTTCAGTAAACTACATATCCCACAGTCAGCAATGATTGTTAGATTCATATTCTTTTAGCTTTGTCTGGGCTTCTTATAATGGTTATCTTCTTTATCAGTAAATCTAAAGATTATTACAGGGTGGGGAAGCAAAATTTACAATATTTTGAGGCAGGGATTAAAAGACAGTGTATGACCAATTAGTTTATTGAAAGTCATGAGAATTTATTTGCCACAAGAAAATTGACATAATAGAAAATGTTTTTATTCTATGTGTCCTCCTTCTTTCTCAATAACTGCCTTCACACACTTCCTGAAACTTGCGCAAGTGTTCCTCAAATATTCGGGTGACAACTTCTCCCATTCTTCTTTAATAGTATCTTCCAGACTTTCTCGTAATAGTTTTGCTCATAGTCATTCTCTTCTTTACTTTATAAACAGTCTTTATGGACACTCCAACTATTTTTGAAATCTCCTTTGGTGTGACGAGTGCATTCAGCAAATCACACACTCTTAGACGTTTGCTTTCCTGATTACTCATATGGACAAAAGTTTCAGAAAAGGTATGGATAATAGTGTTAGGTATGATTATGACATCAATATATGTTTGGTTTCAAAACAATTGACGTAGTGCCTGCTGAGAAAAAACAACTAAATGTTCATTGTAAATTTTGCTTCCCCACCCTGTATATCTGAAGATGAATTGATTTTTCCAAAGAAAAGATCAACAAACACTTATTTGCTGACATGATGATAGTTCTCCATACATTTGATGACATTACATTTATTTATTTTTTTGAAGCGATTTTTTTATTTGACATACACACATAAACACAAATCCAACAAACACTGAGGAGATATACAACATGTACAGTTAAATTTGCTTCACGTGATCCCAAATTAATGTTTTTTTGGACTATGTCTTCATGAGTAGCAGTTAGTAACTTATACTTATACATAAAACATAGTTCTCATAGTCCATTCCTCACCCTCTCTTCAAGTACTTTACACATAAGAAGATTTAAAAAAAAGAAAGCAAAAAGAAAAGAGAGAAAAAAAACAAAAAACAAAGGGGGGAAGTGACTAGAGTTCTGGCATTGCCTGTACTAATAATGTCTATCTTTTGACAAACCAGTCTGTTTTCAGCTGTAGTCTTGCAGTGATCTTCTCCATGATAAACACCTTTTTTCCCCTTGTCTCTTTACTGCATTATGGTGAGCAGCTGTGGTTTTAACCAGGCAACTGTTATCATCTTTCTCACTATCAGACGCAGGATTCTCAATAAATAATTTGAATTTCCATCAGGAATTCTACCCAGAATGTAAAGTGCTGGGTCCAAGGGGAAATTAATACTCAGAATCTGTTCAATCTCCTTTTGGACCTTTTTCCAGAAATCTTGTATTTTTGGACAATCCCAGAATATACGGGTGAAGTCACCCACTGCCCCACATTCCCTCCAGCGTAATTCAAATTGTATTATTGTATTTCGACATAATAAATGGAGTGTGAAAATACCGCATTTTCCCCTTCCAGTCAAATTCCCCATTACATTAATTTCAAACAATTCATTTGTTCACATTCTTTCTCCTACTTCAAAGTGACTATAGAATTTTTATCTTCAGAATATTTATCGTTAATATGTATTTTGGACAGTAAATCTCAGTTCAGTAAAAGAAACACTAAGAAACATATGGGCCCATAAAATCATCAATTTAAAAAAAAAGTACTAAACTGCAATAAATTAACTCTCTAAAAAGTCTATTTCATCTAAAATGGGTGGCGTTTGTGTTTAAAGGCTTAAAAACAGAAGGAATAAAAACAACTCTGTGATAATTCTGAATTCTGTGAAATCTTTTAAGGCTTAACCTCCTACGACGCAGCTATGGGTTTTCTGTCCATATTTGTGGAAAAGAGTTTCACAACTTTATACAAAAAAACAAAAACAAAAGAAAACTGTCCACCACAAAGGACATTCCATAAAAATTTTAAAAACTGCATCTGAAAAAACTGTTGCATCATGATGTTTCATATATTTCCACTTATTTAATAAAAAACAAAAAAAGCTTGTACTTTGCTGACATTTCCTGGGTCTTAGGAGGTTAAAATAATATTGGTTCAGGCTCCAACGTCCACATTACATATTGTAATGATCTCTGCAGCCTGTAGGGGGCAGCAGTGAAAGGTCAATAGGGTGTATGGAGACAGATCAGAGAAGTAGACAGTTACCTGGGCTTGAACCTGAAGCAGAGGTGAGGCCACAATGATCAGAGCCACAAACTCCACGAACGTCAGAGCAGCAAACTGAAGACAAAAAAAAAATACAGTTTACAGTGACCTGTTTTTTCTGACAGACATTTTGACTCCTAGTATTCAGAGATTGTGTGAATTTCAAACACTGACCAGACAAATGTCTTAAATAATGTGCACATCTCTCTACTCAGAAACAGGACATACAGTCACGGAAAAAATTATTAGACCATCAAAAGTCATCAAAAACAATGGTTATGCAATCAAGTACTAACTCCTGTGTGTATCATGTGACTAAAACAGGCAGAAAAGAAAACATGGAATGCCTAAAAGCATTGTTTTTGTCAGTACAATGCCATAGATATTGATGGAAGAACTGAAGTGGTTTTGGTTATTACCAAGAAAACATAGAAAATGGATAGATATCAGCTCTGAAATTCAACAACTATGAGCTATTTTTGTTGTTATCAGATTCCAAAACACAGGGTAAGATGTTTATATCCTTTGCGCAAGTACATACAAATGCACATTGGTGAATATTGTGCAAAGTGGAAATGCAACCAGGAGGCTTGCGTCCAGCCCAGGCCCAACCCAGGGAACAGGACGCCCCCCCAGGGCACACAGGGGAAGCGTGTCATCAGTAGTGTTCCTTAGGATCATAGGGTGTTTCAGCCATTTACACTATACAGCCTCCCCGGAGGTGGCCAGCTACAGGGTGATCAGCATCATGCCCACATCCGGCAGCCTCCCCCCAAGCCCGAGCCGACCACACACAGTCCCTGACCCACTACTTGTGGGCCCAAGTGGGGTCATTCCTCTTTATCCAAAGCCACTGGCTGCTTCTTTCTGCTGCCTCCAATGAGTTTTGATGGTTGCGTGCAGGCTTTGGCCCCTGACTCCCAGGTCTCTAATGAGTTTGGTGGTAGATGTTGCCACAAACCTCTCTGCATCCTACTTCCACTGGGTGGACTTCTGTGTTCCGGCCACAATGTTGTGCTTCAGTGGCTAGTTCAGCATAGTGCAGGTGTTTCCGTTCATATGACTCATCTACGGAATCCTCCCAGGGTGCGGTAAGCTCGATGATGTAGACCATCTTTACGGAGGGGGACCAGAGTACCAGATGAAATCGTAAGGTGGTGGTGGCAATCTCTGGAGGAAACACCAGTTATTGGCCAATATCCACCAGCATCTTCCAGTCACGTGCGAAGTGCAGCTGGCCTCTCTCTGACAGTGCAGAGCTGCTCCTGGTTGCTTCAGTCCCTTCGCAGACAAAAGTAGTTGTCCATGGGGGATTGGATACTGGCAGTGGTAGGGAGTTGATGGCAGCTCATATAGCTTCCAGGGTGGCCGCAAGGCTCTTTAAGACTCGGTTATGGTGCCAAGTGTACCGTCCTTGGGTGAGACTGGCCTTACACCCTGTTAGAATGCGCCGGAGGGAGGCTGGTCTGAAGCAAAGGGTACAAGCTGGGTTCCCCCCAAACCACTGATGGAGATTAGCTGGTGTTGGAAGTACATTCTAAGTAGCCCTGATGGTAAAGCTCAGGCTTTGCGCTTCCCTGGCCCACATATCTCTCCAGCGGAGCCTCCTCCTCTCCACATTGTCCCACCATGTCCATTGTCCCTGTTTGCTGAGGGAGACTGCCTTGCAGCCTCCTCCTGACGGCATATTTCTTCCACCACCATCTTCCTCTGTGTTGGTGCAGTGGCCTTGCTCCATGCTGGGTGGCTAGTTGTTAGGCCAAGGCCTCCTCTTCCGTGCTAAACGTTCCCCACAATGCCAGCATGTGTGAGGGCTGATGTTGCTTCCTCTGCTGCTGCTGCTGGAGTCCATTTGCGTCCAGTTGCCAAAGTTGGTGCATTATACCTCATCACCTTGTCTTGGGATTTGTTCAGCATCATCTGGAGTTGTGGTTTAGCACACTTGAATTCCTCCGTGAGACTGGTGAGGGGCAACTTGATAGACCGTAGAGGCCTATGTTGGTGAGGCATCATGGGAGTCCAAGCCACTTTTTGATGTAAGCTGTGACTCCTTCTTCCAGCTCCTCTACTGTTGAGATGGGGACTTCATACACTGCAAGGGGCACAACATCCTGGGTAGGAGACCAAACTGAAGCCACCAGATCCTTAGCTTACCAGGTAGTTGGGTGTTACTGATGGACTGTAGGCCAGCACTGATGTCCAGCTGTTTCACCTGGTACCTGTCCTTCAGGCTTGTGCTATAGTATCGTCCGAGGCTCTGGATCATCTGTCATGGGGAATGGGGTTAGCGAGATCCAGGGAGATGACATGAAGGTCCTTTTTCTCCCGTTTTGCCAGTTGGCTCTGGTGTCATATCATAATAGA
This sequence comes from Sphaeramia orbicularis, assembly GCF_902148855.1. Taxonomy (NCBI): domain Eukaryota; kingdom Metazoa; phylum Chordata; class Actinopteri; order Kurtiformes; family Apogonidae; genus Sphaeramia; species Sphaeramia orbicularis. The sequence continues at coordinate 34,340,832 of NC_043968.1, read as the reverse complement.
GTGGAATTCTATTTGTCCAAACAAATGTACCTTTAGTTGTACCAAGCATTAAAATGACCAAGAAATTGAAGAAAACAAGGGTGGTCTAATATTTTTTTTCCGTGACTGTATATTGCCAATGCTACATTCACACACTGCCTAAACCTATGGAGTATGCTTCTTTGGTTTTGAGGCTTTATGTCATTACTTTACAAATAGAAATATGTAATTAGTATTAATAGCTTGTCCACACTACTATAGATGTATTTACTCCCTCAGTTTTAACTGTGGGCACTGCAGACTTACAGATAATGTTGAACATAGCAGATGCAGAGGCTTTAGGTTAACATACAGATGAGCAGCAACGACAACTTAACTTGAGTAACCTTGAAAGTTTAATTTGTTTTTATGTGTAGTCTTTAAATTCTCTAGAGTTTGCCACAACTCCACTACATTTCTCTGACTCCCCCAAGTGTTGGTGCTACAATCCACTGCAGGTGAAACACTGACTTATAATTGTATGACGTAACATGATAATTGTATGTATGTATTTAATGTTTCAGGTGTAGGTTTATATTTATTTTCTAATCTCTTCATTATGTCTGTCCACAAAACAATTGTGTCGATGAGAGGCCCAAATGTAGAGAAAAATGTTAATTTTGCAAAAATCCACATTAATCTAGACAAGGCATCAAATCAAATCAAGTTTATTTATATAGCATCACATTGTAACAAAAGTTAGCTCATGACAGTTTATATTTAGAGCTGGTTGAAACTAGACTCTTAAGCATGAGTTCTACTAAATATAAGTTCTTTCACAGTTTATTAATACAAACACATATGAGGGTCATGGGTTGTTTTAGTGTAATATATAATGTCTGGTACTAAGAGTGCTACTCAAAACAACAAGGAATTTTATGGTTGTGTAGGATGACAGCAGCTGCTGTAGCCTAAACTGTGGTCATAGATGAGGTAATATAAGTTAGTTCACATTGGTCACGAGTGATATATTCAGTTATATGCCAAAAAAAAAAAAAAGTTGAGCACCCCATGAAAAAAAAATAAATTGTAATAAAAAGATATAAACACAGTCTCTGTAGGAAAAAGGCAAATATTAACAGCAACATTATTTCATAGCTACTTTTTATTACATAAATTAAACAAACAAACAAACAATAAAAGAAAATAAATTCACAACTGTGGTATTTGTAAAAGCTCAAGCTTGTGTGTCCTGAGGTCGTCCAGGGTGGATCTCCAAGTATGTTTTGGATCATTTTACTGTTGTAGAATCCATGCTTTTTCAAGCTTTTTAAGTGTTGGCAGTTTGAATCCTGGCTCCGACTGTCCACATGCCGAAGTGTCCTTGGGCACGACATTGAACCTTAAATTCCTTCCAATAGGGCATGGCAGCACCTTGCATGGCGAAAGCCCCCTACTGGTGTGTGTGTGTGTGTGTGTGTGTGTGTGTGTGTGTGTGTGTGTGTGTGTGTGTGTGTGTGTGTTCGTGCGTGCGTAGGTGCGTGCGTGTGTGTGTGTGTGTGTGTATGGGTGAATGCGATTCCTTTTAAAGCACTTTGGGCACCATGAAGGTGTAGAAAATGCACTCTATAAGCTCAGTCCATTTACCATTTAGAATCCATTGCTCCATCTACCTGGAATTCCTGGGCCACTGCATGCACAATCCCAGTGCATGATGGATCCACATGGTCCGTCATGACGTGCTGCTCCTGTTTTTGCCCACACATACCATCGCTGATTGTAGCTCTATTTTAACTTCGTCAGTTCACAACACTTGATGCCAAAACATGTGAGGTCTTTGTAGACGATGATGTTAGATTTTATGATCAGGACACATCAGGAGTTACAGGGGTTTGGGCCGCTGGGTCAGTGGGCCGGTGTGGCCAGTGAGAGGAGAAAAACAGAAAACTGCTGTTGCCAATGGATAGGCAGTCCATAAGGTTGTGGCCAGAGGCCCACAACAGGGTGAGTATTGGTGCAGGTGGCCCGGCTGTGGGCTGATTGTATTATGTAAACTTAAATAATATCACTGTTTTATGGAACATGACATTTTTTTCAGCTGACCACTACCGCCCCATCCATGCCCCCTGGAGAGTGGGCTGGTCAGGTACAAATTCCCTTGACACTTTTTTTTCCGTCCCTAGGACACATGAAGGTCCATGAAGGTCTTCCACTATTTTGCTAAACCTTCCTGTAGTTTTTTTTTTTTTTTTTTTTTATAAACAGCAGTTTTGATTTGACATTTTCACCAGTGTACGACCAGTTTTCTCTGAGCTTGTTCTCGATCCTCCAGATTTCATCTTGACCTCCACACTTCTCCTCAACTGCCATCTTTTCATCATATTTCACACAGTGGAAGCTGCTGAAGACACTTCACTCCTGCGCTGTGGACATTAACAACTTTGTCGTCTTACAGAGCTGTTTAGAGAAAACTGTGTGACCTGAGTGTTTGCACAAGGTTTGAGGAGTCCGAGTATTTAAAGGCTTTGAAACTGGCACCAGCTGATACTTCCTGAAGACATCTGTTAGGTTGTGATCTTTTACTAATTAAACTAGTAAAAAGAACATAAGACTTTGGAACATTTATGGCACACAGACCACTGGACATGCCACAAGAGTATATTTATTTATCTATTAATTTATACGTTTTTATTTTTGTTCAATTTATGAAATAAAAAGTAACTATGCATTCATTTTGCTGACAATATAGTCAGACAGAGACTGTGTCTGTATCTTTTACATTAAAAACTCATTATATTACACTGTTCTTCAAGTATTGTCCATACATACATACATACACACATACATACATACACACACACATACATTCTTACATACATACATATGGTAATTTCATCCTAATGAAATACAAAAGCTGATGTGATAAAAAAAACCAAATGAAACAGGATGTTGCACTGAATAAAAATGAAGAATGATGCAAATATTTGATATAATATATAAGCATAAATCTTACATATTGCATAGTTGTGTAATTATATTCATACATTTATATTACATAAATCTTACATAACATTTTCTTTCCCAGAGCTGTAACCACACTGAACTCTGCATTGAAAGCCCAACGAATGAAACTATGACAATATGCAATTATATTTATTCATTTACTTTTAACTTGGACAATTATGATTCTTTTCAAAAGCATTTTTTTAACTGACCATCTCTTGAAATCAATTGTATTTTTGTGTAATGTGTTATATTTATGTACATATTGTTTTCAGAGTATCATTTTAGAGGTGCACCAACATTTAGTTGGAAATACAATGACTATAAAGTGTGTTCTTCAAGTAAGGGTAAGTCTCCAACTCAGAACATTGACAGCCAAAGTGTGTGTGTGCCTCACCAGCAGCAGCAGAGGTTTGAGGTCTAAAGATGCAGCAGAAACACCCAGAATAGATAAAACCACTGTAATTGGACCCAGGACCTGCAGGACCATCAAACCATCGCTACTGGACAACTGGTCGAACAACTGCAAGACAGACCATTATGGATCTTATTGGCACATTTAGTTAAACCTAAATAAATATATATATAAAAATATATGCGGATGGCTTTTGAGAAAAGCAACTTTTGTGAATTTCTGTTGGATGCCCTTTCCTGTGTGTCTGCTGTAAACACACATTTATTTACCTCAGCAACTGGTACATTACCATCGATGGAGGAGAAGCCGACACCGATCATCACCAGTCCCGACACCTGTGGAGTGATAATGCAACATAAATAATTATTAAACTATTACTGACTCTGCAGAGGTGGAGGAAGTCTTTAACAGCAGCTACATTCCACTGAAAGTGTCAGTCGTCTCCAGAGAGACGTTCACCGGTCTGAGATCTGAGTCCCAGACGTCATATGTCTCACAGTCAGACAGTTTAAACTCCTGCTGCTTTGGAAAAACTCTGATTTCTTTCAGTTTTAAGTTTCCAAGAGCCCCTCTGTAAACTTTCCCACACCACTGACTGTAAATCTTATCACTTGGTTTTATCAGCTGCTGCACTACCGTTTTAATAATATGAAAGGATTAGAGTCAGATTTTATTCAATCACAAGAAACATAGAATAACAGACTTTAGCTCCGGCTAAGATGCTATGCTAGTCCTCTGTTTTTGTGAATGGTATATTATTGTGTATCCTGCTTCACTGGGCGGATTTCACTGCTCATTAGGAGATGAAGGAGGTGCAATGCCAAGCAGCTCTGTGAGAATGTGAAGCAGAGAGTGTATATAAAGATGGATGACTCAGGCATACTTCATGTTGCTATGGTACAATAGAACAACAAAAGTCTGCACAGAGATGCTAACCGAACTCTTTCATGGGTCCCTTGATAGAAATCATTACAATGATCTGTCTTTTTTCCCTGCACACTCTCACACAATATATACTTTAACAATTTCTAGATAGTTTTATAGTATTTTGCCATAGTTCTTGCTCTGTTTGCGCCTCTAATTTTGCTCAAATCATTTTTCTAAGCTGCTTTAAGAGATTTATCTTAAATTACAGCAGGTTTTAATCATTTCTTAGGGACGTTCTAATTTAATTACGCTTACATATGATAAGAATCCTGAAAAGCCACAATATTATTCCTGTGTTTTTAATATGTTGGTAGAAAAACACTCAATAAATTGAAAATTAGCTCCTTTTCCTCAGCAGGAAGTTCAGATTACCCAGAATTCTTCAACAGTGGGGCTGTGTGCTGAGGAATGTCCACAATGTTTAAGCCAGTGTGTGACTGCAAACTTGATTATTCTGTTTCTACAAACTATACTTGGTTTGTGTTTTGATCATTTGGAAAATAGAGCAAAAGTAGAAACGCTACAAGAAGTGGATGGAGGACAAGGAGTTTGTAGTGCATTTGCAGATGCCGAAATTCAGCAGTACTTTGAGTTGGTGACTCAAAACCATCAAATCTGATTTGACAAAATGTTTGAGGTGTGGTGGAAACACAAACCAAGCAGATTACCAGGAATTCTTTTACCCAGATAAAAAAATTCCTGGAAATGTTTTTTGAGTTCATCTTTAAATATGATGTATATAATATTAACATTTGGAGCAGGAAACGACAATAGCACAATAACAACCAAGTAATAAATAAATCAAACTTTGGCATTTCCATTTCCTCACCAGCCACTGTCAACGCTGTATTCTTCTGATCTGTAAATTTTGTGAACGCCCTATGGACCCAGGTTAATAAGTATAGTATATATAAATAGTTCTGTCTCTATTTTATATCATCATTTAACAAACTTCAAATGACCTCAACGCAAATCAGCCTAATAAAACCTTCAACTTGTAGGAAATAATGTACTGACTTAAATAGAGGAGACAGGGTTTGTGACCTACGGCAACATAAGCAAGAAAAAGTACCAGGGTTAAATGATATATTTTGGCATCCATTTTTAAACACATTCTCTAATAGGACCAGAAACAAAAACCACACACGTGCTCTTTCATTGGTTGCTTAAGTTGTAGTCTGTCATATAATGGAAGTGATTTGTTGAACAAATGAAGCTCATGAAAAGCCAAAATACATATATGCAAAGATTCTGCAAACGGTTTTGGCTTTGCCTGAAAATACTGACCTGTTTAAAAAAAAAACAAAAAAAAACCCATCAAAAATATGTTTTTAATACACTGAATACATTTTTTTATTATTAAAAGCTGATTTCAAGTTGATTTAATTGGATAGTTGTCAGGGAAAAGAAAATTCAGATAAAGCACAGACTCAATATGACATGAGACATGAAAAGACTCAATGTTTTATCAATTAATTTGCACAGACTCATATATGAATTATGAATAAATCCACAAAACAATGTGGTCAGTGGTCCTCTTCACCCTGAATCATATCATCTCCATCAACTCATGTACAGGTGAAACTAAAGCCTGTTCACTAATAATGGGTCATCCAAAAATACATTCAAAAACTAATAGGAATTGCAGTGTTTATGAGCATTGAAATAATAATAATAATAATAATAATAATAATAATAATAATAATAATAATAATAATAATAATAATAATAAAGAAGTAAAATTAATTCCAACATTACACAATTTCCATGTAGATTGATTAATTAAACAATTTCCTGGAAGTCAGACAGCTTCATGGTCAGATTTAGCAGATACTCCTTTGCTATAAATTTTATTTTTCATTAGCAGTTAAGAAAATATGACATTAATAAAGCTACTGACATGAGAGGAAAATGAAATCAGAAGTTAAACCTGACAAAAAGCGTATTTTAAGGATTGATGGGGTGGATTTCATAACCCTGACTTCTTTTGATTCCAGCTGTTCCTCATCAAACACAAACATACAGATAGCAGTTAGCGGTTGTCTCACCAGTAGCAGCACAGTCACACAGATGTCCAGTCCTCGTAAGTAACTCTTGCAGCGAGCCATGACCACCGTCTGAGCGAGTCGAGCTAAAATAGAAACAAAGTAAAGGCCAGAGCCCTCTGTGTGAGTGTGTGTGTGAGAGTGTGATGGATGCTGTTTAAAGCTCCCAGTATTTGGCTGCAGAACGAAGAACATGACCAAGTTTGGAAGATCAGCTGGAGAGGAGAGGAGTGAAGCGGCCAAGGACAGATGAGAGGAAACAAGGAGAGGTGACACGAGGAGAGAAGAAAGGAGGAAGGAAATGAGAGGAAGTGAAGAAAACAGGCAAAGAAGGAAAAGCTATATGAGGAAAGAAGAGGAGGGGAATGTGAATGGAGATAAAGAGAAACAAGAGAAACTGTACAACAACAAATGTGACTATAGGGACATGGAAACATGGAGATGAGATGGGGCCTAAGAAATAAAACTAAAGATGATCGCAAGGATGCAATTAGGAGGAACAAGAAGAAAGGAAACGGCCAAAATAGTCACTTCGATGCCACTCTGTTGCATTTGGTTGTCATCATCTTGTTTTTTTTGGTTTTTTTGTAGTCAGATGTTTGTATTTGCATTAGATGTTGAAGTTTGGGAAGGGTTAAACGCGTCATGCTAATATTAACTTATTGAAAACCCTGACCATATACAATATAATATACAACATGTTGGACAAAAACAAGTAATTTAAGACGAATGTTAACACATACAGTCGCAGAAAAAATTATTAGACCATCAAAAGTCATCAAAAATAATGGTTATGCAATCGAGTTCTAACTCCTGTGTGTATCATGTGACTAAAAGAGACAGAAAAGAAAACATTGAATGCTTAAAAGCACTGTTTTTGGCAGTACAATGCCATAGCTATTGATGTAAGAACTGAAGTGATTTTGGTTATTATGGAAAATGTCTAGATATCAGCTCTGAAATTAAACTACTATAAGCTATTTTGGTTGTTATCATTATAATTTGTCCAAACAAATGTACCTTTACTTGTACCAGGGATATTATCATATCATTATATTATATATAATAATCAAGCAATTGAAGAAAATAAGGGGTGGTTCAATAATTTTTTCCATGACAGTACAATTGTGTGTGATAACAATAAAGACAAACTCTGGGTTATGTAACACGCAGACTAGTTTTACTTTGCCTTTGCCAAGAACTAATTTACTCAAAAACACATTTATATACCAAGCCATCTCATATTGGAATATGTTACCTCCAGAAATGATGTAATTAAGTAATCATGTTGTTTTTAAAACAAATCTTAAGAAATTTGTAATCAATAATGAAACAAATTTAAATTAATGTAAGTATGTGCTTTGTAAATGTATAAATTGTAATATTTTTTTATATTGGAATGGACCCCAGGAATAATAGTCTTTACTTTAATGGAGACTAATCAGGATCCTTAAATAAGGAAATTAAGAAATTAGCAGGCTAGCTGAAGGACCATACTAAATTGATGCAAATACTAGCTAATGTAGCTACAGTTTGTTGAAAGGACAACTGTTGTTATTAGGGGTGTGTATTGGCAAGAATCTGGCAATACGATACAAATCACAATACTAGGATCACGATATGATATATATTTGTGTCATGATACAGTTAAAAAGGCAATTTTTTCTTTGTTTCTTTTTTTTGTATGATTATTTCCTGGAAGAATTGAATTACACCAAAAATATTCACAAACACTAAACACATTTTTATTTGATCACAACAGGATCTATTGCTATATCACAAAATGTTCCTGTGTTCAAATTCAAATTATGTTTTACAGACATTACAGTTCATATGTTCATATTCAAATGTTCTTATTCTGTTAGTTCATAACTAAAATCATGACATTATTTTGGTGCAATCCCAACAGAGGAACTAACATCTGCTTCTCAGACAGGAAAAAGCACTTTTAGGATGTTTTAAGGGCGGCCATGGCTCAGTTGGTAGAGTGGGTCGTCCAATAACGTAGGTTGGCGGTTCGAATCCCGCTCTGTCCTAGTCAGTCCGTTGTGTCCTTGGGCAAGACACTTCACCCTCCTTGCCTCCAGGGCCACCCACACTGGTGTATGAATGTTCGGTGGTGGTCGGAGGGGCCGTAGGCGCAAAATGGCAGCCACGCTTCTGTCAGTCTGCCCCAGGGCAGCTGTGGCTACAGATGTAGTTTACCACCACCAGAGGGAGAATGTGAGCGCGAATGAATAATGGGTCAATAATGTAAAGCGCTTTGGGTGTCTAGAAAGGCGCTATATAAATCCAATCCATTATTATTATTATTATTATTTAAACAACCATTATTTAATAAAACAGTGTTAAATAATGATAATAAATAAGATATAAACAATAAAGAAAACCAACAAAAAACAAAAATGAACCTCCGCCATATCTGCATTTGAATAAATACCTAAAAATATCGATACAGTACTTTTTAATATCGATACAGTATTGTGAAATGAAATCGCGATATATTGCAGAAGCGATATTTTCTAACATCCCTAATTGTTATTAATAATTGGAAACTTCATCAAACACTCCAGTGACAGATTCCTTTTATGGTCTAATGTAATGAGGAGGTTACGTAAAGAAGAAAAGTAGATGAAAATAAAACATAGGGAGGAGAGAAACGAGGCAAAAAGAGGAAGGTCATATTAGAGGAAACAAAGAAAGTAAGAAAAATAGAGAAGTGAGAAAGTAGAAAGAAGAAATAAGCAGAGGAAAATGAATGAGGAACAAATAAATAAAAGAAGATATATAGAATACATTTATATATGCATAGACAGGAAATATTAGATGAAAAGAGGAGTGGAAGGAGAGTACTTGAAAGATGAGAGGAGTGGAAGGAAAACAAGAACAGGAAGGCAATAATGAGGAGAGGAAGGAAAAGAGGAGATGAGGTCATTCAAGGTTACATCTAATTATGAGTAAAACAGGAGAGTGAGAGGAGGAGATATGAAGGGAGGTAAGAAAAACAGGAGAGGGGGAGGAAGAAAGTAAAGCGAAGGGAGGAGGAAGATTAAAGAGAAATAATGTGATAACGATGATAGTATCAGTAATAGCATATCATGTTTGTTTATGCACTTTCATGAACACGTAACTAAGGAGCTTCTAAAACCCAGAGCACACAGGCGGACATGCATCCAAACCCTTTCAGTCAACAGCAGACGCAACAATACACCCCTGACGCCTGCTTCCGCCGTACTTCCTCCGGCTTTTCCTGGTCCCCTCCCAAGTTTTTTCCTATTTTGTACTCACATTTTTGTTTTCCTTGCTACATGATAAAACAGGAGCGCAGGACTTCCCTCGATAATGTAATTTAGGTCTCTGATTTAATCGCCTGCCTGAATATATTTTTTACAGAACTTTGACTAAGAGGTCAAAATACTCCAATACCCATGAGCCTCAGCCGTTGCCATGGAGAAGACACACTGAGGAGTCATTAAGCGACTTTAAGTTCTTCTCTTTTTCCTATTTTTTGCTCCTTGAAACTCTTGATCTTCTCTTCTGATCCAAAAATAAAACTTGTTGTATGTTTATGAACGTTATGAGGAGAAAGGACTGAAGATACAGCGAGCAGACGTAACACGAACCACAGCAGAAGCAAGACTTTAGAAATGACAAATTGTACTAGCATTCTAAAGTTTTAAAATGTATATATAAAAACACAATAAAATGTGTGTTAAAAGTGTAAGACATCCCTTCATCACCTACTGACACATTTACTATGTTGTGAATTCACTTATATAATGATCAATATATTATTTTATCATTTTTAGTCAGTTATCTTATTACTTTGTTATCTTCCCCTTTTTACTGCTTTTTATATCTTACTTGCTTTCACCTTTTTTAATCCACATTTTTGGTCTCTAGGTCAGAGGATGTCAAACATATGGCCTGTGGGCTAAAACCAGCCCACACTGAAGATATTAATAGCAGGGCCGGACTGAGACTCATTTTCAGCCCTGGAGTTTCATACCTCAGAACGGCCCACTTTAGATCACGACCAATTATTATTAAAATCATGTCATTCTAACCTTACATGTTAGGTCTACACACTGTTCTGCAAAGCCTGAGACAAACAGAGCAGTAGAGAGACTGATTTTTTTCACAGTAAGTCAGCCACTTGCGGTTTGTTCCAACTTTGCTATTAAAAAACTTTTGGTATAGTGATATTAGGGGTTTGACGAGGATGATAAGAAAAAAATGTCTGTATATCCTGTGACTGAGAGCGAGCAAAGTAATCAAAGTTAACAACAGACTCATCTTCATCTGTCTCCTTTGTGCCTAGTGGTTCAGGGTTGTGCTGCTGAGCTGCTCCTCTGTCATCAGTAGACTCTGCTCTCCCTTTCACATTTCCTCCAGTTTCCCTAGACTCTCCTGCACCTGTATCACAATAAAAAATTATATCTACAGACATTTGGACTTACTTAACCAATTAAGATATTTACATTGGCAAAATATGCAGGTTTATTTGATATTACTTTATGCTATTGTCTTTCAATTGTGGGCTTTGTGTATTTACTGTCTCACTTTTAATGATAAAAAATAAAATAAGTCAGGACTATCATGTGGGTATAGAAAGTGGTTTTACTGGAACTAATGCTTGTTTACACAGTCTGTTCCAACAGCTCACCTTTTCCTTCCATCCTGACAGGAACAATCCCCTCATCACTACTGGCTCCTGGCTCTGCTTCTGACACTAAAGCACAGTTTAAAAATGTTCAGAATTCTCAGCACAAATCTGACATGTCAGTTTCATTCATGTAGTGCTGAATCATCTAGCATCTAAGAGCACCTTTCATATTGAACAGGCCTACACCATACTCTTCATTGGAGCCTATTTATTCTAATAATATTCCCTCTATGAGCAGTCCTACCTGCCCACTCTGGACTTGTGGGCTCATGGCTGGTGTCTGCAGCTGGATCTGCTGTCTGACTCTGAGGAGCTACAAGACAAAGTTTCCCAGTTCTGTGGCGTCGCATCATACTATTATTTAAAATGCATAACGTTATGTTCCACGCCACAATGCCACACAATTCACTGACTCAATAATTAACTAACTTGAAAGGTGGTTTACCCGGTTCATCATCCTCATTAGTTGTTTCCAACCGGGAGGTCGTTTTTGTGAAAAAGTTGCCGATTTTGTCACAATTGGCTGCATTTGCTTCCAGAGCTTTCCTCTTTTTAATTCTTGTCTTCTCCACACCACCCTTGTTCTTTCTATTATCCATGTTTCAAACAGCAAACACAGCTGACCATCCACAGCCTACAGAGCACAGATCATATATGCTCCACAGCTACAGTATAGAGCTACTAACCATATGCAAGGACAGATTACACTAGGTCACGGTACGTCTGCAAAAAAGAGGAAGAAAAAAAAAAAACAGTTTGCTAGTAGAGGGGGTGGCAGCCCAGGAACAGCAGCAGCAGCTTACGTGATCAACCCAGTGCTATGACTGACCACCCCCGCAAAAAAAAAAAAAAAAAAAGATAAATAAAATATTAAATATATATTTACAGTGAACTCCAGCCCTCGCAGCCTAAATATTTATACTGGCCCACCAGGAATTGTCCTGGTCCTCGCGATTAGCCAGTCCAGGCCTGATTAATAGTCAAGGATATAAAACTAATTTAGTTCCAAACACCAAACTTTTAACAATATTCTGCCTGTTACTAAATGTTTTGTGCCTTTGTAGATGTGATCTGTAATGCACATGTCTAAACAATAAATTGAAGCATATAATATTTTTAAAATTGCACTTATTTTTCTTAAGAAATTTCAGTTTTTTCAGTTTATTCAATTTTTTGTGAAAGGATAGTTTGGAAATGTAGATATTTGCATTATTTAATTTTACTTTTTTAGCACTAAAACAATGACAAAAAATTGGAATTCTCATTAAATAAAATAAAATTATTTATAGGCTATTATGGTATTTTTTTACTGGTCCGGTCCATTTGACACCAAATTGGGCCCCTGCTCACATGTATGTATGCAAGTATTATTTCTATTTTTATGTCAGTTCTGTCTACATTTATACCTAAGTTTTCTAGTGTTAGTGTTCAGTTGATCAGTTTTGAGATTCCTGTTTTGTTTTGTCAGTGAACGTACATAACAAACTATCTTCTTCTTCCTCTTCCTCTTCTTCTTCTTCTTTAAGTTGACATGGACAGTCATCAACAGATCATAAAATGCACAGCTGTTACACACATTATATTTAACCACCATTTATTTTAACACAATGGCTTCCATTTTCACTCTGTCTCCTCCTCGACCCCTCCGCTCACATCTCAGGTAGGACAGACTAATACATGAGGAAAGGACTCATGGGAAGGACTCAAAGAGCTACAAATTACTACATGAAAAGTGGGTGTGTTATGTGTGTTTGTCCATGGCACCACCTCCTCAGGAGACTGGATCTTTTAAGATGCGCTGTAAAGAAAGTGATCAGATATCCACACATCAGCATCTTATCTGCATGAGCTTCTGCAATAATAACATCAGCAGATACATTAGTAACTCCTACAGCAGGGCTGCAGCTTCATTTCTCTGTACAGAGTTCCTGCAGATCACATGTTTCAGAGTTGGTCGACAGAATGTTGTGCTCCATCCAGAACTTCCATGTCTCTAAATCTGACATTGTGTTTTTGTGATGCTGGAGTCACTTTAAAATCTGAGCTGAGCATCCAGAGTGTAACTGCAGAAATCCAATTTGAATCATTTTCAAGCCTCCAGATGTGATCATGTGTTCAGTCCATCAATGGAAAATCAGTCTTTACTAGTGCTTGTTAAAGGATTAAAAATTTTTATCAGATTAACCACAGGGTTGCTGTGAATTAATTTTGATTAATCATGATTAAATATCATTAATTTTAATCTATATTAATCACGTTTCATTTTGCATGAGCAAGACAAAAGAAAGAAGGGAATATATATATGCACTTAACATGTTTATGAAACACCTTCAACAGTTTCAACAAAACAACTTCAAACAAAACGACTGTAAACAACTGTTCCGTCTTGAGTTTTTTTGTCCTCATATTTCCATCCGGAGGGCCAACATGCTGTTTAGTGTCTTCCATCTTTATGGGTTGGTTCTGCTGCCTGTCACTACTGGATCAGCTGCCCATGTGCGTATTCATGACGCAAACTCTGCTTGGATAAACTGCCCCAAATGTGTTATTAGATGAGTTAATTGCGTTAATTTTTTTAATCAGATTAATCATGATGATGGATTAATCTTTGTTTAATGGGTTAATTTTGACAGCCCTAGTTTTTACCCCTCGGCCAGCTTCTGGCTGAAGGGGTATTGTAATCATTTCGTCGTCTGTCTGTCTGTCCATTCAACAACATAATTGCATTATCTGAAGAATGCATTGAGATATCGGCACCAAATTTATACTGTAGATGCATCTTGGCATGGAGCAGAAGCCTATTGAAAATAGGTGAGCTTGACCTATTTTTTCAAGGTCAAACGGCCTTGTGCAGCTATAATATCTGAGTACTTTCACATATAAATATGTTTGTAATAAGTTTTACACAAAGACAATCTAATCTAAAATACAGGGCAGTAACAGAATCTTACACTATACACTTGGCTGAAGGGTATTGAAAGTGTGCAGCATGTTATGTTTTGATATGTTAAAATTATTGCTGAGTCCCAGGTGTGTTTGACAACACAAAGAAACAATATGTCCATACATGAAGTAATATAACATGGTGTCGTTCATATGAGTTCAGTTGACAGCTGATGAAATAATTTTACTCCTTACTCTTTTATTTGTTTTGGTTTGTGTCAATGTAAACAAAAGGGTTGACAGTAAATAATAGGCATGTGAGAGAAGAGAATCTAACAGAAGAAAGGAATTCAGTAGCGTCACCGACCACGGCACTCTGTTGATTTTTAGGCTAAAAATAACTGAAGGGGATGGGCTAACTGTCTGCGTGTGTTTATGTCCATACATGTGTGTGTCTGTGTGTGCACGATAAACAGTCCTGCAGCTCTTGGCTGATTCCTCTGCAGACACTCGGCCCTGTTTCTACATCATATAAATAACTTTCATACCCCGAAGTGCTGATGATAATCCATGACAGACAAATGCGGGGCAGCTGCTGTAACATGTAATGGAACATTTTCATCCATCATTGATTGATCCGAGAAGAACAACTGTCCATATGATATAAAACATACCTGGGGTAATGCCAGGTCGCTGAGTTTCATGAGCTAATTTAGCCAAAATTTTACAACATTAATCCTCAAAAGCCCAAATATCCACTGGTGACCGAAAGTATCTACTGATGTAAAACGTTTAATATTTGTTGATCCACTAAACCCATCAATACAAGCAAATAATTGGTGCAAAATACAGTTTGTCATCTTTTCATGGTCATCAGATATGACCCATTTGGACATTCAGAGGCTCCGTAGTTGCCATGGAAACACTGTCATCTTCTACAACATTGATTTAGCAGTAACACGTAGTTTGATGAATGACAGTGAATGGAGACACTTATTTTATGTTCAGTTAATGATAGTTTTGCTGAAAAAAAAATGTTTTTATTCAGTTTGTGGCCTGTCAGATGTGTCCCTAAGAAAAGTAATGTGCCAAATTGAAAAAGGAATGACGGTTTGTTAACAAATTTTCAGTAGTAACACGTTAACACTACTTTTTACCCCAAAAAAGTATTTATGTTACTCTAATGCGTTATTTTGTAACTTGTTACACACAACACTGCATAGTTTTGTGGGCTGATGTGCCTGTGAGCAAGGCACGTAAGCACTCATTTGCTCCCAACCTGCCTGACATGTTGGCCTACTGCTCCTAGTCCACAGTGTGTGGTGTGTTTCTGCATGTTCAGCTAGGAATGAGTTGAAAGCACTGGGTCAGTTTCAGTGTGTGCAATGTACAGGGTGGGGAAGCAAAATTTACAATATTTTGAGGCAGGGATTGAAAGACAGTGTATGACCAATTAGTTTATTGAAACTCATGAGAATTTATTTGCCACAAGAAAATTGACATAATAGAAAATGTTTTTATTCTATGTGTCCTCCTTCTTTCTCAATAACTGCCTTCACACGCTTCCTGAAACTTGCGCAAGTGTTCCTCAAATATTCGGGTGACAACTTCTCCCATTCTTCTTTAATAGTATCTTCCAGACTTTCTCGTAATAGTTTTGCTCATAGTCATTCTCTTCTTTACATTGTAAACAGTCTTTATGGACACTCCAACTATTTTTGAAATCTCCTTTGGTGTGACGAGTGCATTCAGCAAATCACACACTTTTTGACGTTTGCTTTCCTGATTACTCATATGGGCAAAAGTTTCTGAAAGGGTATGGATAATAGTGTTAGGTATGATTATGACATCAATATATGTTTGGTTTCAAAACAATTGACGTAGTGCCTGATGAGAAAAAACAACTAAATGTTCATTGTAAATTTTGCTTCCCCACCCTGTACAATAATGACAAAAAACAGTAATCATGATTATTATTCTTCTTCAAGCACTAAAGTTTATGTTGATTCATACTTACACTCCTGAACGTCACAGAGGCAAATGTACATTTTACTAGACTACATTTATCCAACAGCAGTAGGAAATTTTCACATGACAGTTTTTCTTCCATCTGTCTAATACTAACCATACACGTCCAAAAGTGTGTGATTTGGAATAATTGGCAAAAAACTGAAGGATTAAGTGGATTATGCAGGGTTGGAAAGATGAAAACATCCCTGTTTCTCTGAGTTTGGCTTGTAAGAGACACATGGACCTCAGCAGTGACACTCCAAACATACGATGGTCTTTAAGAATATGATCACACTGTGTTGTTTGTTTGTTTGTTTGTTTTTGTTTTGTTTTGTTTTGTCTTTCTCTTCTGTTTCTCTCTTTCTCCTCTATCTTTCTCATGTCAGGTCTGGCAAATTTCTTCAGCACCAAAAGGCAGCCAGCGTACCATTCTGCTGTTATGATGCTGGACAAGACAAGTTAAAGGAAAAAAAAAAAGAATATGATCACACTGGTCTACAAGTAAAATGCTTCCAGAACAAAAGTAGTAAAATTTTACCACATGTGAGTCACTGATAAAAAAAAATCCAGTCATAAATGCTGGTTGGCTGAAGTTTCCAAGATACAGTTTTGGGTCAAAATGTGAAATTTGAGAATTAAGGAAAGAATGGGTTTTACTCTAAAGCAATCTTTGTCTCAGAGCTACCAGACCTACTTCAAAACACTGTCTGTACATGATAATACATTCACTTTACAGGTTCTATCTAGTGGGAGATTTCTAAATCTATTGCATAAATGTACATAAACCAACATATAATAACCCTTCATCATATACCTTGGAAACATCAGCAAACCAGCACTTTTAGTCATTTGTTTTCCAGTTAATCTTATTAGAATACATAACATTTAGCACATTTGATCTCTGAGGCAGATAATTTCTAAAAAAAAAAAAAAAAATGTTGACCAGTCTTATCAGTGACTAAATTGAACTACCATCATTATATTTAATAGTTCAAAAGAGCTCAACCTTCATCTACGGCAGTAAAATGAATTCAAAACATTCTAAAAAGTAAAACATCGACAGAGGAGGTTTTACTGACCACAGACTTCTTTTATTTTTCATACTTTAACTGCATTGTCTGATAATAATTACATACTTTTACTTGTTAGGTTTTGAATGCAGATATTCAATGTGTTATTAGTACTTTCAGTGATGATTTCTTCCACTTTTAATCATCACTCACTGTCTTACTACTGAGACCCATTCAGATTCACTCACCACCGACATAACAGGACATATATACTGAACAACAAAAGAAACGTAAGTTTTGGTCGTTAATTTAGGCAAGAGTTCAGCTGTCCTGTTGAGTTGTCAACTGAGATACACATTAAAATAAGTGAGTTGTAACCATTGGAGCGTGTGTTTGCAGGCAAACACGACCACGAGTGGTGTTGAGCATGTGTACAAAGTATCGGAGGTGCGGTACGTTTTGAGGGATATGGTAGTGGGAGCAACAAATGGGAGTGGCAATTCCCTTTGTTTATTCGGGGGCTATAAAAAGAAATGGTAAGATTCAAAAGTTACTGCATTACCACGATGCCTCGCCTTAACGATAATCTGAGAGAACGTGCCATTGGTATGCTTGATGCTGGTTTAACAGCTCGCAATGTTGCCAGACGTCTGCAAGTGCACGAGTCCACCATCAGTAGGCTGAGGACACGATTCCGTGACACAGGGACCACTCGGGACAGACCAAGATCCGGAAGACCATGTGTGATCACCCGTAATCAGGATCGCCATATTCGCGAGGCATTGTGGTAATGCAGTAACTTTTGAATGTTACTATTTCTTTTTATAGCCCCCGGCTAAACAAAGGGAATTGCCACTCCCATTTGTTGCTCCCACTACCATATCACTCAAAACGTACCGCACCTCCGATACTTTGTACACGTGCTCAACACCACTCGTGGTCGTGTTTGCCTGCAAACAAATGCTCCAATGGTTACAACTCACTTATTTTAATGTGTATCTCAGTTGACAACTCAACAGGACAGCTGAACTCTTGCCTAAATTAACGACCAAAACTTGCGTTTCTTTTGTTGTTCAGTATACTTACATGTATGACAGTTGTGCTAATGTCATCCTGCCACACCTGACGTCTGCCTGTCGGAAAAAAACAACCTGTTAATGTGTGAGTTTGTTGACATTGAGGCTGAATCCTGGTTTGCAAACTTTAAACAAATAAGTAAATATAACTACTGAACAAGCGGTCTTTGTTTGGGGATATAGACTGACCCTAAACCAGGAGTCTTGGTACTGGTGATAGTCTGTTCTGAGATGTTCTTCTATTGGGGTCTGATCAAGCAGTAACATATGGACACATTTGGTGTTCAACAGTCTGTGTCATGTAAGCAGAGTAACTTATATGCATGTATTTTACATATTTGAGGTTTTTTTTATTTGTGTAAGAAGGTTATCCGTCTTGCCTTGCTTATTACTGTTATGTCTTTATGTTTTTATTTTGTTTGTACACATTGCATATAAAAGAATGAAAATAAAATATAAAAAAAAACATTATAAATAATAAAATTTGGGGAGATAACATTTTTAGGTGAAAAATGTCGAATTACTGCTCGGTAACACATGGAGTTCAAACAGACATCAATTTTTTAAGCTTTACACAAACATTCAAAACATGCGGTTCTCGACATAAACTGATATCAAGTAGGACTAAACCTTTTAGATATTATGTTTAACTGTGCTGAAAATACATTTTGGAGTAAAATATTGAAAAGTCTCTGTTTTATTGACATGAGAATGTGGAAACACGTGGACAGGTTGCCATAGTAACACGTGGACAACGTTTTACCATTGTATGCATCACCCAAAATGTTGACTTATTTTTTTAAAACAAGTCAGATATAATCACAATACTTTAATTAATGTATTTAATAGTAACACAGTGTTCTTTACAATTTGTGGTGGTCCATTCTGATATGGGTAAATTAAAAATAAAGAGTTATTTCTCTGTAACAGTTCGCAGGTAGTCTTTTTAAATGTGACAGATTGAATACATTTTAATATTTTTTAGATATAATTTTTAATGTCAAATTCAAGCTATATTTTTTATGTCTGAGGCATGGCTATGGTGTAAAACGTACAATTGATGAAATCGGTTGTAACTTTTTTCTACAAGTGGTGTTTTAAAAAGGATAACAGTTCCATAAAATACAGATGTTTAGCTAAAAAATGAGCCCACTTGATAAATGAGTGCAAATTTACTTTTTCATGTTGATGTTCACTGTCGCTTGATCAGACCCATTGGTGCAAAGTAACAGCTTGTACAGGGGTTGGACAAAATAATGGAAACACCTTCACCTCAAGATGATAATGCCCCAATCCATACAGCTAGAATTGTTAAAGAATGGCATGTGGAACATTCTAATGAAGTTGAGCATCTCGTATGGCCGGCACAGTCCCCAGACCTCAACATTATTGAGCATTTATGGTCAGTTTTAGAGATTCAAGTAAGACGTCGATTTCCACCGTTATCGTCTCTAAAAGAGTTGGAGGGTATTCTAACTGAAGAATGGCTTAAAATTCCTTTGGAAACAATTCACAAGTTGTATGAATCAGTACCTTGGAGAATTGAGGCTGTAATTGCCGCAAAAGGCGGACCTACACCATATTAAATTATATTTTGTTGATTTTTTAAGGTGTTTCCATTATTTTGTCCAACCCCTGTACTTCATAGTTCATTTCGTTTTCTTATCTAAAATCAAAATCAGATCTTAGATTAGAGTGCAAATACATCTTTGGGTTTAGGAAATAACCGAAAACTGTAATATCTGATAAAAATTTGATCATCCCTGACTTGTCTGTGGTAATCCTGTGATAGTTATCTGTACAACTGCATCTGATAATGCACTGAAACATGTAAACCAGGGTTTCTCGATAACCGCATTTCTGAAGTGCATGTAAACACATCAGATCTGATTATTATAATTATGTAATTATTCCCAGTTAACAGATTTTTACAGTCATATAAACAGTCTCAGTGATAGTTTATGTCTGCAGGTTAACGCCTCACTCCTACACAGCATCAACCTCTTATCCAAATATGGAGGCCTACAGTATGTTTCACTTAAACACGACAATGGCTGCATCCACTATTACATACAGTAGTACAGCTCTAATGTAAATTGGTGTGAGTTGAATGGAATGTAGAAAAACATTGAGACTTGTCAATACAAAAACTAAAATGTAATGTCTTTTTTTTTTTTTTTTTTTTTTAACTTGATCATTTGTTTGTGTAGTCACTCACTGACCTCAGCTGTGCAGTACTATTCCTCCAGAAAGGATTCACTGTAAATTTACTTTAAATAAACAGCTGACTTCATGAACAGAACGGATCCTGTGAAGGTTTGTTGGAAGTTAATAGTAAACTTTGAGGACTTGGTTTTATTCATGTAATAAAGCTGTTTAATTCTATCTGGAGGATGAGGAGAGGAGAAACTGAGTCCTGGTCTTTATCAGGGATTGAAGGTTTCACAGCTTCAGCAGCGACAAGGACAGAGGCAGACAGCTGCAGCAGAGTTCCCCTTCATCTTTTATTGTATTTGGACAGTTGGAACAGTGACAAAACCAGTTTAAACAGCACAGAAACACATAGACTACAGAGTGTCGTTATAGCAAACAAAGACGTCCTCTGTTATATTTCATCACAATGTGTACAACAGTATGGCCTGGTGACCCCATGAGGTCCTGGAATGTAGTTGAAATAAGAAAAGTCTACATACTATTTAAAATGCATCTTTAATATTTTATAGTTCTTTAATGCAACACAATTAGAAATGAGGAAAGACATCAAGTATCTCATGTTTTAGCACTTTTAAATTATGCTTCTGAGTCAGAGAAGTTCTTACAATAACTATAATGAACTTCATTCCTCATCTTTTCTCAGTAGATTGCAACAGAAATCATAATATGACACTTGATTTTCCACAAAGACTAGTCAGATGATCAAAATATTAAATCTCATAATGTCTGTAACAACACACAAGGTCTCATAAGCAACAATAACAGGATTCAGAGTGTAAAGAAAACAACTTTATGAAAGTAGTTTAATAACACTGGTCTACAAGTAGGGAAAAAAAACCTCCAGAATAAAAGTAGTGAAACTAAAAGGTTGAGTCATTAATAAACAAAAGTAAAACTTGCTGAATGACTAGTTTCCAAAAAACAGTCATGGGTAAAACTGAAATTCTGTGAATTAATGAGAGAATGAGTTTTTATTTATTTTATTTTTATTTTACCTTTGTTTAACCAGGAAGTCCCATTGAGATTAGGAATCTCTTTTACAAGTTTTACTCAAAAGGAATGTTTGTGTCAGAGATACAAGAGTTAATTTTAACACTGGCTGCACATTACGATAAATTCACTTTACAGGTTCTTTCTTGAGGAACATTTATAAATCTATTATATAAATGTACATAAACCGATGAATATATGTGTAAACCCTTTATCAAATTCATTGAAAACTAATTCATTTTATTAAAGGTATGCAAGATAAATTTAAAAAAAAAAAGTTGTAGACCAGTGTAACAAGAATGAATAGTAACAGCAGGATATTAAATCAGTGCAGTAGTATTTGCTGAAAGGTTAAGGTTACATTAGAACAGCAGACATTAAAGAAAAAAGTAACAGTTGTCATTTACACAATCTCAACTTCCTGAGAAAAAAAGCATTTTGTTATAGATATTTTATACTTTACTACTTTCCAAAACTAGCGGTGTTAAAACAGGCACTTATAGAAGCCCATTTGTGCCAAAAGAACAATTCTCAAGGTGAGGTACTTTAAAATAGTTAATATCCTCCTGTATAGTAAATGATTTTAGTTTTAATAATGCAATTATAGTGAATTTATAAAAAAGTGGAATTTAAAGATGCCCATTCATGTGTCCCAAAAAAGCACACATTCACAATAAAATATGGCAGAAATATTTTCAAATAATTACTCTTCAACTCAGTATATTTCAAGTAAATTGATAAGATCAGAATAAGAAATAATAAGGACTCGGGCTTCAGTGAGACAAGAAAAATGCTTCTGTTTGACGTGAAGGGTATTTAAGATGGGATTACTGCAGGAAAAGTGTGTTCTGACAGCTGACTTTAGGCAGTTGAGAAGTTTTAGTTGTTGGTTTGTTTTGAGAAAATGTAGAGTTACGTGACATGTTAAAGAACATTCTGACATTTTGGGAAATCCTCTCACTATAAAACGATGATCATCAGTGTATTCATCCTTAAAATATCATATATTATGGATATAGTAAATTAAAAACTTATTGTGTATTGATGACTTTACACCGGCATCACAGCTACGTTTGCAAAACATATCTCCTGGGACTCCATACAGCACCAGGTTATTAATGCAAATTCACCAAAACATCAGTGCAATCTTTAACACATTAACAGCAGGTTAAGTTACGAAGTTATTGAGGTGGATTGGATATGGGTTTTTGGACACAGCTGATTGCCTGTTGCCGGGCAAGTAGGGGGTGTGGCTACGTGTTGCCTCAGGCTGTAGTGGCTGTGTCCTTCCTGCCAATCTGACAGTAGAGGATCATGGAGAAGACCATGCCGAAAATCTGCAAAGAAGAGCAACACAATTAGGAATTCATTTCATTTCAGGGTCGGATCAAGCGGTAACACATGGACACATTTGGTGTTCAACGGTCTCTGTCATGTAATCAGAGTAACTTTTATGCATGTATTTTACATATTTGAGTAGGTATTTATTAGCACTTCAACAGTATGTGTAACTACATTTGGGGAGATAAAATTTGTGGTGAAAATGTCAAATTACTGCTCGGTAACACATGGACTTGAAAAGGATATCAATTTTTTTAAGCTTTACGCAAACATTCAAAGCATGCGGTTCTTGACAGAAACTGATATCAAGTAGGACAAAACCTTTTAGATATTATGTTCAACTGTGCTGAAAATAAATTTTGGAGGAAAATATTGAAAAGTCTCTGTTTTATTGACATGAGAATGTGGTAACATGTGGACAGGCTGCCATAGTAACACATGGACGACTCTTTACCAGTGTATGCATCACCCAAAATGTAACAAGAGATCATTACTTTCTCAAAGTTTCACTCAAATATCTGAATTATAAGTAATTTGAAAATTAAAAAGTGGTATTTTTGTGATAACATGTGGACAGGGCCTTTTAAACAACTCACAAATGTTCAAATAATATTCACAAAATAATGAAAATCTAATACTTGAAACTTAATCATCTATATAATCAACAGATTGAATACATTTTTTAGATATAATTTTTAGCGTCAAATTCAAGTTATGGCTATGATGTAAAAAGTACAATTGATAAAATTGGTAGTAACTTTTTTTTCTACAAGTGGTATTTTAAAAAGAGTAACAGTTCCATAAAATAGAGATCTTTAGCTAAAAAAATGAGCCCACTTGATAAATGATGTGCGCAAATTTACTTTATGTTGATGTTCACTTTGGCTTGATCAGACCCTTCAGTTTTAAATGTACACCTAAACAATACAGTCACAGTAAATCAAATTGACTTTCTGCATAAATGTGATTTATGTGCCAACAAAAGAATGAATTTTTGCTTTTAACCCTTTCACGCATGGTGGGGCACTACAGTGGACAGCTGATCAAAGGTATTTTCTTGTATATTTATGGATTTGTGTTTTTTGTGCATCAATCCCATATGCTGCAGTTCATACTATTGCTGTAACTTTGCTGTTCTAGATAAACCTGATCTGCAGTAACATGTTTGAGTGTAAAAAAAAATGCTAATTGTTACTAGACTGAAATAAACAGTTTTGTTTTGTTTGTTTTTTTAAACAAAAGTTGCTTGTTTTTTCCTTTTTTTTGCATGTTATCTCCATGCAGGTATGTTAAAATGTGAGAAAACATCAGATTTGCAGCATTAAAAATGTTTTTATTTCATCGTTTTCACATAGTATATCAGTAAATACATGTTTCTTTGCTTCTAAAATGAAATGCATGGTGTCCAGCTGAGTGAACATTTTTGTAATTCCATGAAAAATAGGTTAATAAAAAAATCTATTCCATTGTTTTTTTTTTTCATGCCTAAAGAGGAATAAAAACACTCCAGAAAAAAATCTTTATCAAAGCTTTCATAATTCATGCATGAAAGGGTTAATACTGTTTACATATTTGCTGTATAGTCTAGTTTTACGTACATTACGACAAAGACTGAGAAATGCCTATATGTGGTCATGCATTTCAGAAAAACGTGAATATTGTTGAGCCTTTATGTGATCAACCAGACAAAAAAAGAGGTTTAAGAAAAAATCCAGTCAGTCTCAGAGTTGAAGATGTTCTGAATCTAAATACTGACTTTACCTGCAGAAGCTGTTTAGTTCTGATTTTATTTTTGTGTTTCAATACTGTGCATATACGAGGGGGGGCTGAAAAGTTCATAGTCTGACTAAGAAGGAGTTGTTGCACAGCAATGAAACTGTGCATACATTAAATTCAACCTTTCCTGATACTAACTGCATGGTTTCCTTACAGATAAACCCACATTGGATAAATAATTTAGGACTGAAAAGTAGTACTACAGACATTTCATGAAAATGCTTGCTTTTCACCCCTCCCTTGTTCCCTCTACCCCTCTTGAATTCAGCTTCCCAGTTTTGCACAGTTGATAAAGCTGGGGCATCATCCCCTATAGCAACCATGTCAGCATGAATGTCCTTGGGGGCTAACCCCTTTTTCTGCAGACATTTGGTAAGACCACGGTGCCATGGATGGTTCACGAAATGTCTCTGGTACTACTTTTCAAAGTCCTACATTATTTATCCAATGTGGGTTTATCTCAGGGGTGTCAAACTCATTTTAGTTCAGGGGCCACATTCGGCTAAATTTGATCTGCAGTGGGCCAAACCAGTAAAATAATAACATAATATATAAATAATGTCAACTCCAAATTTTTCTCTATGTTTTAGAGTAAAAAAAGTAAAATTAAACAATGAAAATATTTACATCTACAAACTATCCTTTCAAGCAATGTGAATAACATGGACAAACTGAAACAATAAGTGTAATTTTAACAATGTTATGCTTCAGTTTATCATTTCCACATGTTCATTATAACTTACAGATCACAGTGGGTCTACAAATGCACAAAACATTTAATGTCAGGCAGAATATTGTTAAAATTGTACTTACTTCTCTTAAAACATTTCAGGTTATTCACATTTTTTGTGAAATTATACTTTATTTTAATGTAACTACGTGGAAATATTTACATTTACTAAGAGAAAAAAATTTGGAGTTGTGACAAATTATAGATAACACTGATAAACAACAAATTTATTGTTTAAGTTTTTTGAGCTGATTTAGGATAATTTTGGTGTGCTGAATCCAAAAATCACATTAATTTTGCTCAATCAGGTCAACTTCCTGAACTATGCTACATATTGGCTTTTTAACATTTTTGCTTTCATTTATGGGCATTTTCACATCATATGATACAAAATTCTTTCATATTTCTTGCAATAAACGAGTTCTGAAGATTTTACTTTTGCCAATTTATGATTGTTTTTTTTAATATTACAGGTGAATGAAATGGCTTCGACTAGAAGATCTTGCAAAAATAAGCCTGACGTATTCTGCTACATCTGCGGTGAATACACCATTGTACCTAACAGGAATCCTGTTAGAAAATGATTTTTTTTCTTCTTAAAACCTATTTTGGGTGAGAACTATATAAAAAAAAAATCAACTGATAAAGTCACAAAAATGTAATCAATTTTGTGAAAAGATCAAATTTTTCAAAATCAAATTAGCAAAAAAACCTGACCTGATTGAGAAAAACAGATGTTATTTTTGGATTTAGCGCTGCAAAATGGTCCTAATTCAGTTGAAAAAACCTAGACAACTTGCAAAAAACATTTTTTGTAACCCAGTGTTATGATAGGATTTTACTGGTTTGACCCACTTGAGATTGAATTGGTCTGAATGTGGAACTTGAACTAAAAGGATTGTTAATATCTTAGTGTAATTTTTGCATTTCACTAATTCATTCCAAGGGCCAGACTGGACCCTTTGGTGGGCCAGATTTGGCCCCCGGGCCACATGTTTGACACCTGTGGTTTATCTGGAAGGAAACCATGCAATTAGTATCAGGAGAGGTTGAATTTAATGTATGCCAAGTTTCATTGCTGTGGAATAACTCCTTAGTCAGGCTATGAACTTTTCAGTTCCCCCTCGTATTTCCTGCTTATTTCTTTTTCGAAAACAAAGACACACACATCCATTACAATCCTACAAAAGCAACAAAGACAAAAGCTGCCTTATACTTTTGCACAGTACTGTATGTCATGTATTTAGACTGCCCTTTATATTGGGGGTTTGTGTTCACTGTGCTCATACTAACTATTTAAGATGGGATGACAGATGTCGTTTACTTTATGTCCTGTTTTTATATACATATGTATCCTCTGTTACTCCTTCCCCTACACTTGCCTTCCAAAAAAACATCCCTCTGTCTCTACAATGTTAATAAACCTATAAACATACTCACAGCTCTCCAACCTCTCACAACGTATCCAGTATTATAAACACAACCTACTCTGGGACACATTTGGCTTGCGTTTTCTAATGTGTGCGTTTGCTCACCAGCAGGATGGCAATGGCAAATGCGATTCCTAGAACGACCTTCATGTTTTCCTTCAGTAGTTCCACAATTCGGTCGGTACAAATCTGCAGAAGAGAATGAATAAAAACACGGTCACATGCGTTCACTTATACCCATCTCCCATCTCTCAATAATAATAACAACAACAACAATAATAATAATAACAATAACAATAACAATAACAACAATAATAATAATAATAATAATAATAATAATAAGTATTCTGTCACTAAATGCAAATATTTTTGCATTTTGCAGTCAATATTATGTTCATGCATGTCAAGGGTCAGTTAATTCAACCTAGAGGCAGACAATCTGACCCAAACATAAAATGTTTTTTTATGGCACTCAAAAAACTAGTTTGTATTTTTTTTCTCTTGAAAGAATTTAAATGTTTGTTTTTTTTTTTCAATTTTGAAGAACTTCTGTTTATTTCTGTGCAAAATTAAATTAACCTCAAATCATATCAATATAATGTGAAGACCATTCTATCTGCAAAACACTTAAATGTGCAAATCAGTTGTAGCTTTACATTACTTTGCTGGGTGTTGATAATGTGTGCTAATGGATACATGAGGGATCTTCTTTTGCATGTGTTAAGTTAGGTTAAATTAAGTTTTATTTCTAAAGCACTGGTCATACAGTATTACCTCAAGACACAGTAAAATACAAACAAAAAAAAATCTAAATACTACACAGAAGAAACCCAACAAAAAGAGCAAGGCTTGATTTAGTGAAGCTGCTCAGTGATGCAAAATGAAAATAATCAATAATTCTCCTCAACAGGACATAATTTATTTGCTTTCACCTCTGAACTACTATGCACTTCCACTTTGAAGCATTAATTGGGTATTAAATTAATGATTAATACCTGGGTTTATGAGGTGAATAAAACTCATACCTAACTGATTTGTTAGTAGCAGTGAGTAACATTCACTTCTCAATTTCTGAACCAAAATCAATTATCAAGACATTATACATTAACAGGCCACAGTGTTCATTTCATTTGTCAGGTTTTGTGTCCTCACCGTGGAAAAGACGCGGGCGGCAGTTTCACAGCCGGGGGCTGTATCAGTGGCGTTACAGCGGCAGGAGTCAGGCACATTGTCCCAGTCTCCAGATCCTTTTACCAGACCACAACACTTCAGCTGGAACGAAAACACAACTGTTCAATGTGCAGCAAGTACTATGAAAACATCTAAAAATGACTTAGTAGAGCAATAACAGAATTAATAAATGTTCTTATATACCTGTGTATGACAGAATACAGGGTGCAGAGAAAGTAGTTGATTGGTAATGAATATAAAAATCAGGAAAGGAGCGAATCTTTATAACCTACACCAATCAGCCATAACATTCTGACCACTAACAGGCAGTGATAATATTGATCATCTCATTACTATGGGACCTGTCAGTGGGCGGGATATATTAGGCAGCAAGTGAACATTTAGTCCTTGAAGATGATGTGTTAAAAACAGCAAAATGGACAAGAGGAGGGACCTGAGTAACTTTGATACAAGAGAAATTCTTATGGTCAAATCATTGGGTCAGATCATCTCCAGGTCTTGTTGTTCATTCCCAGTGTCAAGTGTCTAGCTCCTACCAAAAGTACCTAAAGAACAACAACCAGATCTCAACCAATGGAGCATCTGTGGGATCAGAATATTATTACCACCTGTCTAATATTGTGTAGGTTTCCCTTTTTCCCAAAACTAGCTCTGACCCGAGGCCTAGACTCCACCAGACCTCTGACGGTGTGCTATGGTATCTGGACCAAGACCCAATCAGCAGATCCCTGAAGTCCTGGAAGTAGAGAGGTGGGCCTCCATGGATCAGATTTATTAGTCCAACACCTCCCACAGATGATCAATGGTCCTGAGACTGGGATCTCCTTCCTTAGTCCATTTGTGGTCAGTACTAACCACTGCAGACCAGGAACACCCAACAAAACCTGCAGTTGAGGAGATACTCTGACCCCAGTCATCACTGTTACAGTATGGACTTGGTCAAAGTCACTCAGTCCATTATGTTGAACATTTTTCTGCTTCCATCACATCCACTTCAAGGACTAAGGCAAGGCAGATTTATTTCTATAGCACAATTCATACACAGGGCAAGTCACAGTGCTTTATAAAAATGGAAAAGAGACAGGTTAAAAACACACAAAACATAATCAATAAAGCATAAATAATAATCAGTTAAAATAAAGTAAAAGAGAAGAGTGTAGATAGAACCCTTTCAGTTGCTCTATGCACAGTTGAACAGAACTGTTTTCAGCCTGGACTGAACACTGTCACAGTAGAGGCCTGTCTCGTGTCATCAGGAAGACTGTTCCACAGTTTAGCTGCATAGAACTGAAACGCAGCTTCACTGCGTTAAGTACTGACTCTGGGCACCAGCAAAAGACCAGTCCCTGAGGTTCTCAGGGTCTGAGATGGTTCACATGGGACCAACATGTCACAGATGTACTTTGGTGCTAGACCATGGAGAGACTTATAGACCAGCAGAGCTGTTTTAAAGTCTATTCTCTAAGCCACAGGAAGCCAGTGCACAGATCTGAGCACAGGACTAATATGGTCGTACTTCCTGGTTCTAGTCAGGACCCGAGCAGCAGCGTTCTGGATGTACTGCAGCTGTCTGACAGCTCGTTTAGAGAGTCCAGTGAGAAGTCTGTTACAGTAGTCTAACCTGCTAGAGATAAATGCATTGATAAGTCTGTGTAAGTCTGGTTTAGACAGTAAACCTTTGATTCTGGCAATGTTTTAAAGATGATTGAAGGCTGATGATGTTGTTGATTTAATGTGGCTGTTAAAGTTTAGGCCTGAGTCTGTTACTACCCCTAGATTTCTAACCTGATTTTCAGCTTTTAAAATAAGGGATTCAAGATAACTGACACTTTCGCTTGGTTTTTGTGGACCAAAGACAATGACTTCAGTCTTGTCTGAGTTTAGAACAGTTGGAAAAAGTTGCTTTTGTATCCACACATTGATCTGTTGGAGGCAATCACAGAGTGAGTCCACAGGCCCATGTTCGCCTGCTGTCAGCCAGATGTAAATCTGAGTGTCATCTGCGTAGCTGTGGTAGGACATATTATTACTGCGTATTAACTGGCTGAGGGGCAAAATGTAAAGAGTGAACAAGAGGGGTCCCAGGATGGACCCCTGGGGGACCCCACAGGTCACTGCCATTTGGTTTGACACACAGTTTCCGATGTTGCCTAATATAGTCAACCTAGTGAAAGGCACCACTGTAATGATATAATATTATTACCACTTCTCCTGTCAGTGGTCAGAATGTTATGGCTGATCAATGTAAATACAGTATCAAGTTGGGTCCAGATTTTATACCTTTGCCTCTTTTAAAACTGCGTATGACTTTCTTCACCAATTTTTCATCAAATCTGTAAAACCAGAGTCATAGCCTGAGTATCACAAATCCGTAAGTCTTTCCGTGATTACTCACCTGAATCTCATCCCCCACAGTGAACAATTTTGAGGTGTACTCAAAGGTCACTCGAGCATTTATGGAAATTTGTCGCAACGTGCTTTGTGGGAAGTGGAGTTCCATACAACTGCATTCACTTAATAGACATGTTTGTTGTTGCTGCTACTGCATGGAGCTTCACTTTCCACAATGTACGTCGTGACAAATTTCCAAAAATGTTACCTACCAGCTCTGTAAACAAATAGTTTGTTTATGGCGGAGTACACTTTGAAATTGTTCACCGTGAGGGAAGAGATTCAGGTGAGTAATCATGGAAAGACTTACGGATTCATGATACTTAGGTTATGACTTGGGTTTTACAAATTTGATGAAAAATTGGTGATTAAAGTCATACGCAGCTTTAAATGACCACAATGGAACTGGTCAGACATTAATACAAGTGACTGTAATTCTCCCTAAATGTGTGTGCGCATGTATTACCTCAGCCTGTAGTCTCTCCAGGTCTTTAATCACGTTCTCAGGTTGTTTGGACAGTGGGGTCAGGTCCTTCACTTGGTCCTTCACAAACTTTTCCATCTGCAAAAACATCAAACACACAACTAAAGCTCTATCATTGCAACAAACTGACAACACTACAGGTCAGTTCTTGACTTACCTTATCCTTATCAACAGCTCCCAGAATGCCTGCTGCCAGCAGGAGGATGAAGATGATGAGAAGACTGATGAAGAACTGAAGAAGAAAGCACATTAGACAAAACAATAAACCTGCACATGCTTCACCAAAATATCCCTAAAAACAGATTTGTAACTTGGTCTGAATCAATTTAGTCTTTTTTGTATTTTGCATCAGAGGGGAATTGGATATCATTTCATCAAAATGTGTTGCATCTAATGAAAAATCATTTATACAGAGAAAATTGTTTTAATCTTTGTCTTTTTCATGCATTTACATTAAAACATTCCTAATTAGTCAGTTCTCAAATTAGTCTCTTTGTTGTAATTGACTAAATCATTGTTATAGTACCTGCAGCTCTAACATAGTTTCCCTTTCTAAAGTATAGGATTGGCTTTTTTTTGAAAAACTAAACCAACAGTTATGTGCATATCATTATGTAAAATATTGTAAATGTCATGATTAGGATTTCAGAGATTGTCAAAACAGACTAAATATGACAGTAACGGATTTTGTCTGTTGTTGGGTTAAAAGTCAGTTCATGTCTGTATGTATAACACCGCTAAAGCCCTTGGCATGT
This sequence comes from Sphaeramia orbicularis, assembly GCF_902148855.1. Classification (NCBI taxonomy): domain Eukaryota; kingdom Metazoa; phylum Chordata; class Actinopteri; order Kurtiformes; family Apogonidae; genus Sphaeramia; species Sphaeramia orbicularis. The sequence goes on along the minus strand of NC_043968.1, from coordinate 34,309,537 downwards.
CTGTGAAAACAAAGCAAAACTAATACAGAAACTGGCTGATTTAAACACTGATGCATTTGTGAAGGTTTTTGTTGCAAAGTCACTGCCATATTCTCACCAGTAGCAGCATGCAGCGGTTCTCTCTGATGGCGCCACAGCAGCCCAGGAAGCCCAGGACCATGATAATGACTCCAATGGCGATCATCAGGTCGATGCCTGGTAGAGCTTCACTGGTTATCTGCGGAAAAATCAGAAGAAAGAGGCAGTCATTCAATGGGTATATATACACAAACATTCTGGAAACAGTCCCATAAATTAGCATAAATGTTTCTTATACACAGTTGTAACTTTTCTTAAAAGATGTGTTTGGTTGGATCAAAAAAAAGGTAGTGAAGGGCAGTAAAATTAATAGGCCTCAGTTTAGTATCTATACCAGGGGTGTCAAACTCATTCTAGTTCAGGGGCCACATTCAGCCCAATTTGAGCTCAAGTGGGCCAGACCAGTAAAATAATAACAGTGAAAAAAGTAAAATTATATTATGATCAGGTTTACATTTACAAAATTTCCTTAAAAATCTGAATAACATGAACAACTTGAATTGTCTTAAGAAAAACAAGTGCAGTTTTAACAATATTCTGCCTTGGTTTATCAGTTTATAATTTACACATGTGCATTACAATCGCACAAAACATATAGTAACAGGCAGAATATTGGTAAAATTGCATTTACGTTTCTTAAGACATTTCCGTTTGTTCATATTTGTTCAGGCTATTCATATTTTTTGTAAAAGTATAGTTTGGTAATGTAAATATTTTCATGTAATTTTCCCTTTTGTTACACCAAAAAAACAAGAAGAAAATTTGGGGTTGTCATTATTTATAGGTTACTTTAATAATATTTTATTGGTCTGATGCACTTGAAATCTATTAGGACTGTGTGTGGAACCTGAATTGAAATGATTTAGACACCACTGATTGTTAATATCTTCAGTGTTATTTTTGCATTTCACAAATTCATCCTGCAGGCCAGATTGGACCCTTTGGAGGGCTGAATTTGGCCCCCGGGCCGCATGTTTGACACCTGTGATCTATACCCATTAAATAGTTCAACACTGCGTCACACAGAATTTACTTTATTATTTAGAAGTCATATTTCGATGGAGCTTATAAAATGTTCCAACTCACAGGTCAACTTGTGACTGAGTGTAAATCGTTATATTTATTTGATGATGGTGATTTTACAACCAAAGACACATGATATTAACAGGAAATAAACCATCCAATCTGTAGAGGTTTACTAACTCTGTCATTTAGTTTTTGGAGACTATTTATTCTCTAAATATTTATATATATTCCACTCTTTGTCCTTCTGTTTTTTTCTTCAACAGTTTCCTCCCTTAAGACAACTTTAAGGGCAAATTCTCAGAGAACGTATTAGTTTGTCACTCAGAGCAGTTCTCTATTCCAGACACATTTATTAATACTGTCTCTGATTTAATACCAGTCTGATCTGTGTTTGGTGCATCTGAAGCTTTAACAAAAAAAAAAGGGGGGGAAATCAGTTTTTTGGGACAAGGTTCATTAGTTTTATCAGTAGATTGAGTCTCACCGAGTTGTCATCCTTGCTGACTTTCAGGTAGATACCCACAGCCAGGAGGATGCATCCGCTCAGCTGGAGAAAAGAAGACAAAAAGAGACAAGGACATGTGAGTAATAGAACATGTAGAGGGTTGGTGCAACAAAAACCAGCTCAAACCTCTGCTGTGTTATCTGAGCTTTCCTCTGGCCCCCTCTAGAGGACAAACACAGAACCGCTGCTAAAATACCTGATTCTCTTGTCTTTATATTTTTACCTCCATTCAGTCTGCTTTCACGCAGCAGGAGAAAATAAGTCAAAAATTGGATCAAACAAAAAACAGAAGAATATTCTACCATGAACATGCCTCTACATTGTTAGTGATGTGGTCCGGTCCTCTTGTCTGTAAAAAATTGCGTTACATATTTTCAAGATAAACTTCTGTCGTGCACTGTCGTTTCCTGTGTTGATGGAAACCTGTTCAGAAGAGGCTGTGCTCTATATTTTATTTCAGCTTTTCATTTATCAGGGCATTATCGGTTCAGTGGTCAGGTGCAGGCCTGGATATAAAACAGAATCATCCTCCTTTTTGCTTTTGCATGTCCCATGTCAACATTGGACATTCCTCAGTAATGCAGCTTCAGAGGGACAGAATCAGAATCAGTTTATTTGCCATTTGCAGAAAAACTGCATTGGAAAACGAGTTGCAAGAGCTCAGGGCTAACATAAAAACAGCAGAAAACTCTAGAGGGAGATAAAAAGGACGACATTTAATAACAAGACATTCAAGGTTGACATTCAAATCCACAGTTATTTGGGAAAAAAAAAAAAAACTGTATTTAATAGTTTTAAAGAAGCTGAAAATAAAGATTTAGCTCAACAGTGGACATATCCCATAATGAAAGTGTTTTTATACTTAATATTTATCCCTCAGTTTTCTTTTTATGTGGTAAAAAAAAAAAAAAATGACTGAAGTCAGACAGTAGATTTCATCGCTTCCATTAACTTTTAATGTCCAGTGTGAACAGAACGAATGACAACAAGATAATACGTGCACCAGAAACAGGGCAGAGCTGCACTGTGTCCATAGATACCGACCAAAGAAATGTTCTTGGCTCTGGCTGTGCCTCGTCTCTGTCCATGTATTTTGTCAAAAAATAAATCAGATTCTCTTCAAATGATGGGAAAAGGTCTGACAAAACACAGTGGAGCCAGCTGTCGGTGGTGGGCGAGGCTCTGCTCCAATGACTGACATGTATTATACAACACCGAGACAGTTAGCCGACACAAACAAGCTACTGCCAGTAATTATCCACCATCAATATTTCATCATCAGAGATGTCAGCACGCACCGATGAAAGACAGAGCCGGAAAACTGAGGTCATGACTGCAGCTCGGCCATACAGACTAACTCAGATAAATAGTATGAAGGAGACACCGGACATGTTTCCAGAACATTGAAATTCATGTCAGTTATAACCTTTTCATCACCACACTGCAACTCACAATTATAACTTGATTGATTTAACATTAAATTCTTAATTTTTGTCAAGACTGTTTTTAGCTTTTATTTTAACTATTTCTTTAATTTCCTTCCTGTTTTAATTTCCTTCCTTAATTTTATCTTTTCTGCACTTTACTTTTGTTTAATGTTTTATTTCTGTGATTTTAAAGTAATTTTATGCCTTTGTAAAGTACTTTGAATTGCCTTGCATCTGAATGGTGCTACAGAAATAAATTTGCCTTGCCTCGCCTTACATGACTAGTTCTAACTTTACAACAGAGGATGACAGGTGAAATCATCTGAATTCTCTGTGGGGAAAAAAAACTATTCTTACAGCTCAACACTTAAGCATCTATGGATTTAAGGCTGGTTTGATTTAACTGAGCAGCTTATTAGAGAATTAACAAGGATCCTACGGATCAATGATTTTAGAGAAATAGTTCAAGGAAAAATAGGTATTTATCAAAAATAGGAATTATTTATAATAATTCCCCGCTTTGTTTATCTGCGTTAAGTGGTGTTAATTCATTCATTTAAAAAACTGGAGATTTAATTTAAAGAAAATGAGAAACATTTTTTCATTTTAGCAGTGAGGGTTGGTATGTAGCTTAATTGTTAATCCTCCCTTGTAAGTTGCTTGGAAAAAGCAGTGTCTGCCAAATGCATAAATGTAAAATTAAGAAAAAAAAAAAAAAGATCTATCATTACCTTTCTTTATTACCATTATATTCACTTTGTACACTGATGTGTAAATCCTCAATCAAAAGCAACAAATGTTCACTTGTTGCAGATCATCAAGATGAAAGGATATCATTTGTATTTATTAGCTAAATGCATTATACATACAGAATCTGTTTAAAATAATAAAAAGGAATAAATTACACACAGCTTTTAATTATATATTTGTATCTACTGTAGATGTCACTGTCACAAAGAAAATTTGTTTAGCAGCAAAAACAATTAGTGCAGAAAAGGACTATAAAATATCACACAAAATACTGAAAAGTGTAAGCGAAGTATTGGGGGGGGGGCATCTAACTGCTTGTGGGTAAAAACTGTACTTGAATCTGTAAGCATACATGTTAGCATATACCATTATTTTTTTAATGGTTCTGTTTTTTAATGGTTCCCTGTGCATTTAAATAATACAACCACCATCCACATCAAGCTTCCATTTAAGAGAGAAGGTGTAGTGATGAAGAACTGAATAAACAGAAATGATGGTGTGAAAAAAGGCACATGACCTCACACAGATACACTGACGTTTGGATCTTGATCTCCGTGGCGACACTCCATTGTCATGGTGAATTCTCAAGCCATCACAGATGAAAACTGAACCCTACAGCCACGTATGGGCCTAAGGCCTCGTCTCCTCAGGGTGACAGGAGGTCTACATGAGTGGGTGTGCAGTCAGTTTAGAGCCAGAAGATGAGAACAAACACATGCAGCAGACACACCCTCGGTCTGTTTATTCTCCAATTACACAAACCAAATGGAAAAACATGTCCACAAGATTATAGGTCGTTGTGAGTCACACTTTAACACTCAAACCTTACCAGTGAAGCCAGTTTCACCACAGCCAGATGGGGACTGTAACCAATCAGAAACAGCCTCAGATGTGTGTTAAAAACAATACTTCAGTTTATTGAGTTGCAGTTATCACAATGGCTTGATGTCAAATACAAAAAAACAAAAATTTACAAACAATTGTACACACACTGTAGCCATCTTCTAAAAGGAAGTAGATGAAGATTATTTTGTCTTTTTTGATTCACTCCAAAAAAATATACCCCAAGAGAGTTTAGGGCGTTAGGTGGAGCGGAAAGTAAAGTTCAGATCAGTTGAACGACAAACACTAAGGCAAACATGCTGATGGTGGAGACCCAGCCTCCATCGCTCTGCTCACAATGGGTTTGTTGTTCAGACATCAGCCCTTATATACAGATTAAACTCCAACTCAGACCTTACAGAAAAACAATGAGTAATGTTTAGTGTGATTTTTTTCCCCTATGCTTTGTTGTCAGCTGTTTCTGTTTTCTACATCTCAATAAGATTAAAGGATAAATATAATGGAGTGGCTTCATTATAAAGCTTTCTATTAATACTGTTTTTAAAAAGGTGCTAACATATTGTTTTCATTTCTAAATTTATTGCCTTTTAGCATTAGCTTTCATGGTCTGTAAACACAGAGGGTCCCATAAAATAAAAGACAGCCAGTACTACAGTCTTCCACTCATTACGCAACATTATCAAAAAAAAAAAAAAAAAAAGACAAACATTTGACCCATGTTCTCCTCATATTAACACTAACTTAAAACTGACTGTTGTAACAAAAGCTATTAGGTCTATCTTCTCAGTTTAAAAAAAAAAAAAAAAAAATACAGTTCTTAAAATTCTTGGATTTTTAGTCAATGGCCTTATCTAATGGGGAAAGATTGCAATCTTTGGGCGTGAACACATCACTGCCTGGGGGTCTTCAAAGGGAGACCAGAGGCTGTTTGAGTGGTGTCCGATGGCGGAAGTGGTTCGGTTTATTGAATAAGCTCCTGTTTTGTGAAAAACACATGGTTGATGATCTCTGTAATGGTCCTTTTCATCTTATCGACAGACAAGCGAACCAATGTCACCTGCTGAGATCTGAGGTGAACAGATTGCTTTTCAGAGAAGGGACACATTGAGGTCCTACAAGAGGCTGGGTCTTAGTTCCAGAAGCATTTCTAGGCCCTGCTTTAAAACCCAATTTGATGAACATCAGCTCAGTACTTTCTGTGTAGACACATAAAAAAAAAAAAAGTGGGAGTGAGCGCTTAACCCTTCATGACAGACACTCAAGATAGAGGAGGAGCTTCCTGTATAAAAAGGATGTATTGTGTTGAAAATGGCTGCCAACCACACAAACCCACCAACACTGTCTTAAGCGCCGTTATCGCCCACACATCTGCAGAGTCAATGAGACTGAAACCTGCACAAGTGTGTGAGCACGTTCACACACATTCACACACAGAAAACCTGCGGTACAACATAGCAATCTAAGGTCAGGTGTGGAAAACAAACACTCCCTGTGTGCTTGTAACAACATGTCAGCTGTGTTAGCCCACATCGTATTTAAAAGGACCAATAAATCATCAGGATTAAAATTACATTGGTTTAAATTCTACAGTTTTTTACAGTGTGTGAGACTATAGATAATTCATAAGCTTTTGCTTTTAGCCTATTCCTTTTTTTTTTTTTTTTGTTTATTATAACCATTATACTGAGCGCAATGGTTAATGTACAAGCCAAAAATAAATTAATCCATTCATTCATTCATTCCACTGAATTGCTCCTTGTTTCTCCAGGACAGCTAAAGTAGTCAGAGCGTTCTATTCCTCAACACTGACTCACGGGTAGTGTAGTGAGTCACTGGCATACAAACACATTGGCTGGATTCAGTGCAAATCCACCACACCGAGCACACATTGCACAATTACCACCCACACACACACACAATTACAGCAGTGACACAACCATCAGGCATGTCAACTCATCACAGGTTGTTCATTCTTCTCTCATTTCTCATCTTTATAGAGACATCAGGACAGAACCAGACCACACCTGGGTCCATATAAACATCCTAACCGTAACACTGGTGGGTTTGAGGGCCATCTTTTAAAATTGGAAGTATACAACAGCTGCTGTGAAACATGTTGCGTTTCTCTGAAATGACTAATTTACATCAATTTGTGTATAAACCTGCAGACAGGCCACAGAGGGGCAGACTAACCAGCTGTTCACTGGGAGGGGAGGGCAATGCTTTCATTTAAACCCATAAAGACCCAGTGTGACTTTTGTGGCAGTTCCCAAAAGATTTTTTCTCTATTTTTAACCTTTAAGTGATTTATCACCATTTACTCTAATACTATGCTCTGTATTTTGCATTTCTAAGTCAAATCTGGTATTTTCTCATATTTAATATACTGATTATGTAGATGTTCATAAAAACTCAAATTAAAGTTGAGGGTTATTATATCCAAAGCAGAGAAAACTGAATAAAGAGATTTTTTCTCTGCAAAACTATCGTTAACTGAACAAAAAATAAGTGTCTCCATCCACTGTCATTGATCCAGCTCTGTGGGTTTTACTGGTGAATCAATGTTGTAGAAGATGACTGTGTTTGCACAGTAACTGCAGAGCCTCTGAACGACCAAATGGGTCATATCTGATAACCATGAAAAGAGGACAAACTGTATTTTACACCAATTATTCACATTTTGAAACCTGTAGTGGTTCAGAAGTTATTAAACATTTTAGATCAGTGGGTGATTTAGGTCGCCAGTTGCTGTTTGGGTCTTCAGGGATTAAAGACGGGGTATGAGGTCTTAGAAAAATGGTGTGAGGAAGCTACATTTTGAAAATACTCTATTCAAAAGTCCAAACCCCTTTCCACAGACATCCCCCTGAAGCCACGCCTCCAGAGTACTGGGACGAGCAATGCTTGTTCTCCAGGATTCCTGTACAAGTGCTCCAAGTCTGAGAACGCATGATTAATGCACAAAGTAGGGTATGCTCAGAGGGGGGAGGGACAAATGGTAGTTGAGTTTGACAGACAATCATTTTGATTGGGTGCTTAAAATGATTGGATGGTGTTTTCAGTCCTGTCCGTTCCACAGGTGACTATATATTTTTTTTTATCTTTGTGTTAGAGCATTTAATTAATTGTAAATTGTAATCAGGGTGTGAAGGGGATTTTAAGCAATATAGTAAAAAATGCTCCAGGAAAACATCTCACACCCCACCTTTAAACAAACTGAACAAAAACTCTGAATGTGAATGGAGTGTATGATGGTCCCTTCACCCTAATCACAACTACAGAACATCCTGAAGTCATACAGGTGCTCCTCACATTGCACTATTACAATGCACTCGAAGCAGTCCAACAGTCTGCTGGTAGTAAGTGCAAACACAACTAAACACTGCTTAACAACTACACATTAAACTAATGCTCCTATCCACTGTTTGAGTTTGCTTACTACTACATCTGTGTGTTTCTTGGCAGTTGCTGTACGAGGACAACAGTACATTGGTTTGTGGATGATTTGTAATCATTAAGCCAGACTTCATGCCATGCCTAAAATCACTACAAACCACAGCCTCTTGGGACTTACTGGTTTATTCAGTCATGGCTACATGGTTTATATCTCACTGCGTCATTAGAACACCATCACTTGGTTGGTGAGGCACCTTATTCCTGAACATACATCATCTTTCCTTAACCCTTAGGGGTCCACGGTCACAGCCCCGAGACTGAATCACATGACATTTTCAACACATTGTAGCCTCGGAAGTCAGTCACGTAGACCACTGGGGACAACTGCATTCGACAATCGCGGACTTGAAACACACTCCCACTTTTTGATATTGATAGAACAAATACAAACAGAGATATGAGGTTTTGAACTCAGAGCAAACAAACGTGAATAAAAGTATGAAAATGAGGTGGGGGGGGTGTTTCTGGCCATATCTTCCTCATTTTTTGTCCTTTTTCAAAACAGAAAAAACTGGTCCAATCTGCAGGTTCTAATCCAGACTGCATTACAGTTAAGGGTGGGGATGACCCCCACCTGAACTGGATGTGGAAACCAGGAGGACTGGGACACACACCTATGTAAAGATATGCTTTTACGTCAAATATTTGAGTATAGTTTTCATTTATTACTATTTTAATTTTATATACCTAATATTAGGAACCAATATTGACTTTTAAAAGTCTTTGAAAAGGCTCCTTAAGCATCTTTGTGTTAATTATGCAATAAATTATATGCATTTTTCAAATTAGCTTTTATCTTTTTTGTGTGTTTTTTGGCCTTTGTGTTAATATAGTAGGTTAAAGTGAAAAAATAATAGGCAGATGAGATAGATGAAGTTGTGCTGGAAAAAAAAGATACCAAACATGGGTATAATAAGCATTTAAACGGCAAAATCAAAAGTACATAAAAACAGCCAAAATAGGCTCAGACCCCTAAGGGTTAAAAACTATATCTTTGTTTAGGCACTTTCCTGCATCAGTTGACCACACTGTTATCTGCATATCCCTGTATTTGTTTCTGAGAGGAAGTCCAACAGATATGCCCCTCTGCTTAAACTACCTATGTGCCATTAGAGCCGAAGCATATCCCCATCGTCTGGACCATTATTGTACATGGAGGATATGAGCTCTGCACTCTGGTATTAATGTGCAGAGACAGAGCTGCAGATAATTGGCCCTCTGCTTTCTATTAGGCCATCAAAGCTCAACAAAAAGACCTTAAAGCTGCAAGATTGATCTGAGCATTGTGAAAGCCGAGGTGCTTTAGAGATTCACAACTCATCAACCGCTGTGCAGACTTTACAGCTGGTTTAACAATCATTTATGTGTGAACTAAATTGAAGAAAAGCGACGTCAAACTCTCGCTGGTGTTTCTAGTGCATCATCAGTGTTTATGTCTGATTCCTGTTCATCTCCTGGGTTAGCATTTCTGCCTGCAGAGCTGATGGAAAACAACCACTTAAACGTCATAAAGCTGCAAGTTACAATCTATAGTTAAATAAGCTTTACTGTAAATAACAAGCCTACCCCACCCATAGTATCTACATCATTAGGTAAACATCATGTCCACTGAGTGGCACCAATGAAGTTAACATCGATTTAATGTCATTTCTGGGAACATGAGAGTGGATCTGAAATAACCTGACTTTCATAGAGCAGCAGGTTTGTTTTCAACATGAGCTAAAACTGGACTTTAGATTGGTTTCAATTATATGGGATTATTTTCTAACAATAAAACAGGAAGATTGTGCTCTGTATTTTTGGATTCAGATTCACCTCAGTGGGCTTTACAAAAATAGACAACACTGTGCTCAGACAGAGGTGTCAAATAAATACTTTGTTACCTTACTTAAGTAGAAATTTTGGTTATCTATACTTTACTGGAGACATTATTTTTCAGCCAACTTTTTACTTCTACTCCTTACATTTTAACCCATAAAGACCCAAACACTGACCAGCAACCAAAACCATCTACTGATCTAAACTGTTTAATACCTGTGGACCCATTAATCCCATCAATACATGTAAATAATTGGTGTAAAATACAGTTTGTCATCTTTTCATGGTCATCAGATACGACCCTTTTGGACGTTCAGAGGCTCTGTAGTTACCATGGAAACACTTATCTTCTACAATATTGATTCACCAGAAAAATCCATGGGGTTGGGTCAATGACAGTGGATGGAAACACTTGTTTTATGTTTATTTAATGATATACTTGGCTGAAAACGTCGGGGGGGGGGGGTTCATTTCCTCTGTTTTTTGATATAATAACCCTCAACTTTAACCTGAGCTTTTATGAACATCTATATGATCAGTACATGAAATATTGGATAATACCTGATATTTACTGGAAAAATGCAAAATACAGAGGATTATTTTATAATAAATGGCCACAAATCACTTAAGAAATGTTAAATATAGAGAAAAAAAATCCTTTGGAAACTACCACAAAAGTAGCACAGGGTCTTTATGGGTTAAAAATAGTCTCATTACTCTTATTTCAATTGGGCTTGTTTTCATTCCAGCTCATCATCGTTCAATTTAAAAAAAAAAAAAAAAAAACTTATCCAGATAAATGGTGCCCCTCTGGATAGAGTGAATTTGATTGTGGTTGGATGAGAAGTATAAACATATACCATTCCGACACCCTATTGGTTTGTGACTTTTTGCACCATTCCAATACTTATATTCAACTAGTCCTCATATCTTCTACCCCATAAACACATGTTAATGTTCAGTAGGACACATATATGGTTCTTTAATACATTTACATTGGACTAAAATGCCTTCATTTTCAATGGGCATATATCTGAAACAGGTAGACTAGTGCATCCAAAATGTTTCAACATTAACATTTTAATTTAACATTATAGTCATTATGGCCTTTAGAAACACATTTTTTTGGGAAGTAGGGTAGTGCACTATAGACCCCTGTGGAACCGCCTAAGCTTTTGTCCTAATGACATTTTTTCCCCCTTTCATTTACTTTTATACTTTAAGAGGTTTGAAACCAGTACTTTTACTGGAGTAAAAAGCTTGAGTTGATTCTTCAACTTCTACAGAAGTCTGTTTAAACCCTAGTATCTATACCTCTACCTGAGGAATGAATGGAAATACTTTGGACACAGCTGTGTTCAGATCACATGAGGAAAAAACACTTACATATTTAAAAAATAATCGTCATTTAGGTTTCGTAGACTTTTTGACACTGGGATTGATGTGGGAGTGGAAGGCCTGATGATTTATTACACTAGTGCTCTATCTACATATGTATCCACTCTCTGCTCTAATATATGTTTAGCTTTGGCTGAACATACATGATGAGACTGTACCTGAAACCATCCTAAATGAGTTTTCTTTCCGTGGTTTCATGTCTTTGTTCTTGCCAAACCTCTCTATCCATTCATTCATTTACTTGACTACTGTTGCCCTCTCCTTTAACAGGTATCACATGACCATGGTGTCTCAAAAACAGACTTGTCATATGATCAAGTTGCTAACAACAAACAGTTACATAATATGTGACTGACTTTTTAGATATTTCTAGCATACATTTAATGTCTTTAGAAATAGGTTTAGCCTTGATGATAGTTTAGCCTTAAAAAGCAGACGATGCTGTTTTGGACTATGTTTATTTTTATGGATGATTAATCAGACCCTCATCTTGATATTATATATGTATTCTAACCATGTCAAATTTCCAGAGGCATAGAAGTGAAAATGCTGGTTGATGTCCATTAAACTATGAAAAACAATATACCTTCGATGACTTCTTTACAACACTGTAGGCTTCTGTCCAGTTTTTGTTGTGCATTCCTAATTAAAAGTAACAAAAACAAATGGAACAAAACAAAAAGAAAGTTGGGGTCTTGATGAAGGTAAATGGGAATAAGTCCAACTGAAATAGATAAAGTAAGTAACTGATGAAGTACACTGATGATGTGGACTGATACACACCAGTGGGTGGCTGCTGCCATGCAAGGCACTGCCAGCCCCTACTGGGAGCAATGTAGGGTTCAGTGTCTTGTCCAGGAACTCTTCGACATGTGGACACAGGATTCCAACCACCAACCCTTCTATCATTGGACAACCTGCTCTACCAACTGAGCCACAGTCGCCCCATGTTGTTTAACCCATAAAGACCCAAACATACGTGGGTGACCAAACCCACCTACTGATCTAAACTGTTAAATACCTGTTGATCCACTAACCCTATCTATCCATGTAAATAATTGGTTTTAAAATGCAGTTTGTCATCTTTTCATGGTCATTAGATATGACCCGTTTGGACCTTCAGAGGCTCCATAGTTACCATGGAAACACCGTCGTCTTCTACAACATTGATTCACCAGTAAAACCCACAGTTGGATCAATGACAGTGGATGGAGACACTGAGTTTATGTTCAGTTAATGAGAGATTTGATCAAAAAAAAAAGTCACCTTTTCTACAGTTTTCTCTGTTTTTGACATAATAACCCTCAACTTTAACCTCCTCAGACCCAGGAAATGTCAGCAAAGTACAAGCTTTTTTGTTTTTTATTAAATAAGTGCCTATATTGGAAACATCATGATGCAACAGTTTTTTCAGATGCAGTTTTTAAAATTTTTGTGGAATGTCCTTTGTGGTGGACGCTTTTCTTTTTCTGTATAAAGTTGTGAAACGCTTGTCCACAAATGTGGACAGAAAACCCATAGCTGGGTCTTAGGAGGTTAAGTTGAGCTTTCATGAACATCTACATGATCAGTAGATTAAATGTAGGAAAATATATGATTTACACTGAAAAAACTCTAAAGAAGATAATATTACAATAAATGGTGATAAATCACTTAAGAAAAGTTAAATACAGGGTGGGGAAGCAAAATTTACAATATTTTGAGGCAGGGATTGAAAGACAGTGTATGACCAATTAGTTTATCGAAAGTCATGAGAATTTATTTGCCACAAGAAAATTTACATCATAGAAAATGTTTTTATTCTATGTGTCCTCCTTCTTTCTCAATAACTGCCTTCACACGCTTCCTGAAACTTGCGCAAGTGTTCCTCAAATATTGGGGTGACAACTTCTCCCATTCTTCTTTAATAGTATCTTCCAGACTTTCTTGTAATAGTTTTGCTCATAGTCATTCTCTTCTTTACATTATAAACAGTCTTTATGGACACTCCAACTATTTTTGAAATCTCCTTTGGTGTGACGAGTGCATTCAGCAAATCACACACTCTTTGACGTTTGCTTTCCTGATTACTCATATGGGCAAAAGTTTCTGAAAAGGTATGGATAATAGTGTTAGGTATGATTATGACATCAATATATGTTTGGTTTCAAAACAATTCATGTAGTGCCTGCTGAGAAAAAACAACTAAATGTTCATTGTAAATTTTGCTTCCCCACCCTGTATAGTGAAAATTTTATTTGGAAACTGCCACAAAAGTAGCATTGGGTCGTTAAGGTTTAATTTGGTTCAAGAAACAAACATAAATGCCATATAAGATGGAAAAAAAATGACAAAAAGTCTCAGAGTCTGAAACAGTACTATGCGAATGAGAAATGTGAGATTTCTACCAGTGGTTCAGATGGCAAAGCCAAAGCCAACATCACATATCTGGAGACAAAAAAAAAGGATGAAATTCTGGATCAAAGACTACTTGTTGCATTTATCAGCTCTGATAGTACAATACTGAACAAAACTGACCTTTTTTTCCAGTAATTTGATTTATTTCATATTCCATAAAGCAGGGGTGGCCAACCCTGGTCCTGGAGAGCCACTATCCTGCATGTTTTAGATGTTTCCCTCTTCCAGCACACCTGATGGTCGTTATCAGGCTTCTGCAGAACTTGATGATAGGCTTATCATTGGAGTCAGGTGTGTTGGAAGAGGGATACATCTAAAACATGCTGGATTGTGGTTCTCCATGACCAGGGTTGGCCACCCCTGCCATAAAGTAGTGATGAATAAAACATCTAAGGGCAGGAACTTGATAACTACTGTTAAAATGTTATTGAAGAATACATGTGCCACTAATATGCACCTGGTGCTTATGAACCAACTCCTAATATTCACATTTACTACAGTAATGGGTGGAAAGTTTTCAGAAATTATACATTTCTGAAAACTCAAGTTAAAATGAGACATTTGGAGGTGAACCTGTACTAATAATAAAACCCTTCATGTCTCAAGTGTGTGTTAAAGCAAAAAGCTGAGCTACTGATTAGCCAACATGGTCACGGTTTGGGGTTTTATGAGAAACTGCCAGCAGACAATGTGAGGATATGCAAGAATATCCATCATACTTTCCACTGAGGGAATAAAAACAAACATTTAGGGAACATTTCTGATTCTGTACAAACCAGATAGTATTTGTAGACACCGTTGAACAATGACAGTGATTTAGATGTAACCGCAGGCAGAGGAGGGATAAAGCTGCAGATGATAGATGTAACGATGTGTACCAGGCCACGCCTTGAAACTGAGCAAACGTTTGTTTGGAGGGCGGTGGCAGAGCTAACACAACCTGTTCTACCTCTCTGATAAGAATGAAAAACAAGAAGGAAAGACTTGACTGTAGAAAGAATAAAAAAGGCATAAAATTGACTAAAACTTGCAAATAATTGAAGTAAAGTGCAGTAGTAAAATATGAAACAACAAAAGATTAAAATAAGTTAGGAAACTTAAAAAGTATATCAAAAAATAAAATATGGCAGCCACAGCTTCATCTGTTAGGATCCATATATTTCAGCACATGCAACAAACAGCATAAATCACATAAATCCTATGTTTAACCTCAACTCAAATATTTCAGTTGAGAAAACTTCAAACAAACCTGCAAATGCAACATTCAGATTCTACAAACTCAAAAAGTTACACAGTTATGATGTAATATCTGTGAAGTGGGGTGAACATATTAAAAGTGATTATATATGTGTGTTCCTCTGACTCACCCAGAAGAGTAGATTGAAGATGAAGAGTAGGTATTTGATGCATTTATTCACAGCCATGACTGTTCGTTTTCTTTCACAGGTCCTCTTCAGTGTCTTCTCACAACTCAGTGCCTCCAGTGGACACAGCTGTCCTACATAAAGGAGGCGGGAACCCACACAAACCAGCTCTACCTGTTTCCACTCACAGCTTCGCTTTTATTTCCTGCCTCCTCCTTCTCCCTGCACCCTCGTTTCCCTCCTTCTCTCCTATCCTTCTTCCTCATGTCATGTCCAAATCAGGGCTGGGTTTGCAAATTGAGTATGAACTCTTCCTGACAGTGTGTGAGTGGAAAAGAAATCCATCAGATAACAACACAATGGAAAAAAATAGACTAGTCTTATAGTCTTGTCATTTTTTTTTTTGATACACCTGGTTTTTAATTCAGCCATGAACTCAACATTGACATTACATCAATCTCAAATAAACTTATATTATGTTTATGTTATGTTTATACATTTGGCAGACGCTTTTTTCCAAAGCGACTTACAGGGGAAAACCAATTAAATCACTCAATCAATCAATTATATTAACCAAGAGACCAGGACTTCATGTGAAAATAAGTTTCTAAACCCATGATTTGGATTTTGAAAATGCTAAATGCTCCACTGAGCCTGTTAACAAAGGAAAACTAGGATATTAAAAAGATAAATTCTTTAAATACAAATGTGCCTGATAAAACTCATATTGCTAAAAGTTTACACTCAAATATGAACAGTGGAATAAAATGGCTTTAAAATCTGTTGTTAAAGTAGTGGCATAGAAACATGCAGTAAAAAAGGTTCAAAATAGCAATAAATTCATAAATAAATATTACAAACTCATTCAAAGTAAAATACAGCATGACTCATTTCTGACATCTAGTGGCAGTGTTGAAAACTGCAACAAAACAAACCCAGTCCTGTTGTCTGTTCTGATCTGGTGCTGGTTCTGACACCTGTTTAACCTCCTGAGAAAGGAAAAATTCTGGCTTTTTTACATTAAACAATTGTCTGAACTAGAAACTGCATGATGCATCTTTTTTTTTTTTTTTCAGATACATTTATTTAATTATTTTTATTTATTTATTTTTAATGGAATGTCCCTTGCAATGAACAGCAATTTTTTAGCAAAACTGTCAAACTCGTGTCCCCTACAGAGGATAAAAATGCATTGTTGGGTCTCAGGAGAAGCAGATGAAAAAATGTTGAATACATGAACATTTTTTTCATTGTGTTGATTCAACCTGGTCTGAAAACATGTCAGGACTTCACAGTAAAATGTCCTTTTGGTTTTTCCATGATTTATTACATTTACATTAAGAAGACAATAACTTTGGCAAGGCGAGGCAAATTTTTTGGGGGAGCAGATCTTTTCGAACCCTGGACATTTGGAGCATGAGGTGGTTCACACCTGGAACCAGACTTAGCACACTGATATACAAGTAAATACAAGAAATATGTAGATGTGTACAACAGAGAGACCTTCTGTCATTGTCAGTCTTAGGAGGATTCCATGTGTCACTTTTTAGATCATTTGTATATTTTAGAATAAAATTAAAGTGTTTTGTCTGAACCAATAATGACTTTGGACCTTTTTCTAATCTTAGATAACTGTTAAGGTACTTGACAGTTACTAAAATTCAAGTGTTTTTTTCTGAACCAATAATGACTTTTTTTAAAACCTTAATTATTGTTAAGGTACAATTACAGCCTGTTAAATGCATTGATTTTTTTTTTCTTTTGTCAAGTAGCCTAATAGAAAAAAAATTAATAAATTCATTTAAAAAATTCTAAGGCACCCACTTTGATCTTCAATAATGAACAGCACTGCATTTTCACTGTAACTAATTATCTAACCCATAAAGACCCAGTGCTACTTTTGTGGTAGTTCTCAAATGAATTTTTCTCTGTTTATACCTTTCTCAACTAATTTACCACCAGTTTTGCTTATAATAGTATTCTCCGTATTTTGCTTTTTTTTTTATGTAAATCAAGTATTTCCCTGTATTTCATTTACAGTTCATGCAGATGTTTGCGAAAACTCAAGAGTAAATTCAAATTATATCAAAACAGAAAAATGAAGAAAAAGTGACTTTTTCAGCAAAGATATTGCTAACTGAATATTAAACCCAGTGTGTCCATCCACTGTCATTGATCCAACTCCATGGGTTTTAAACATGAATCAATGTTGAAGAAGATGAAGGTGTTTCCATGGTAACTACGGAGACTCTGAATGTCCAAAAGGGTCATATCTGATGACCATGAAAAGATGACAAACTGCATTTTAAAACCAATTATTTATATGTATTGATAGGGTTAGTGGATCAACAGATATTACAGTTTATATCTGTAGATGGTTTGTGTTGCCGGTGGCTGTTTGGGTCTTTATGGGTTAAAATGATAATTTTGTAAAAATGAGGCGATACGTCTTTACTGGTGTTGTGGGTACAGATCCCCACTCAGAACTGTTTCCCCTGACAACTGGAGCAAAATTATGACTTTTTATCTCATAATTCTGACTTTTTTTTAATCTCATAATTGTGACTTTTTATCTCATAATTGTGACTTTTTATCTCATAATTATGACTTTTTTTATCTCATAATTATGACTTTTTATCTCATAATTGTGACTTATCTCATAATTCCAACTTTTTACTTCATAATTGTGACTTTTTATCTCACAATTATGACTTTACCATGGGGATGTTTTTTCAGTGGTGGAAACGGGCTAATATATGGAAGCCCGTGTGACCAATTTATGTGTTTTGCAAACATTTAGAAAATATTGATCTTATAGCAAGTAGCTCAATTTACACCTCAATTTCCCGAGGGATCTGCCCAAAGGATCAATAAAGTTCAATCTAATCTGATCTCAACAACATAGTGTATGGTTTATTCTTCAGTGGGTCAGTGCTCACCACTTTGTGACAAACTTCATGAAACAATTGTTCCTCTTTATAGAAAGAAATATATAATATATATAATATATATAAATGTAGAATATGTAAGTATTTCAGTGTGTCACCATCTACTGTTGACCCCCAGCCTTTTACTCTATTACACCAATAACTACAGGACTGGTTTGTCTGCTGAAGTTCTTCTGAGTGTTCTAAGGGTGAACTCAGGTCAGTAAAACTGCTTTTTGGCATGGAAATAATTGAAATGCTTCATTCCACTTTAAGTACTTCCTTCTTAAAATACCTTTAAAGGTATTTTGACGACTGTTACGAAAGAAACATGTTTGTGGAGGCATGACTTGGATCCACTGGTACAGAACACAGTACAATCACACACAATATTGGACGTAGCCATTTTCAGAACACCTTCACTGAGGTGTTGTTTCTGTCACACAACGCTCAAGCAATGCCTCCATAAAGGTACCATTTACTCTCCATCCAGATTTGCATTAATTGTGCTGATGAGACCATGGAGAACTCATCTATCCCATCCCAGACTCTGAGTGGGGTTCAGGTGTGGACTCATCCATGTGTGAAAACTGTCTTGTGTTCCTGAACCACAAACCTGAGGATTCCTGTCACTGTCCAATCTTCATGCTTTTTATTAAACTGATAGTATCAGAGGTGAGAAGCTACTGCATCATACAGGGATAAAGAACTAGATGCAGTTGAAACATAATCACTGGAGTAAATATCCAGTGGAAGGATCTGATCTATTTGCTGTTACATATGTTTAGGGGTTTGTTTTTTGACCAGTATGTACAGTTTATATTTGCCACTTTCCTACATTATTTCCATCTCTTTCACTCCTCTGTTACCATCTCTATGTTGATTTTCTGTCTTATGTATTTGGTCTCAAAATGAGGCCAAAGTTGCACTTTAAAGCAAAGGTGATACATCTCCTCAGTCACTTCTGAGTGTTGCAGCCAAGCATTAAAATGTAAATGATTTCATTTATGAAACAGTAAACCTGGACAATTATAGAGAACGTCTTAACTCTTTTCAGAAATGAGGTCAGGAGGGTTTGATTCACAACTCCCCTCCACCTGGTCTTTTAAGAGGGAATGTTGTTATAAACCTTTTATCTTTAGTTTAATGTAGTATTGTTTGTATTTTGTACAATATTGTGTGTTGTTTGAAGGTGATGCAGGGCAAATCCATCCATAATTGTTTGTAAATATACCATTCATGGGATACTAAATCAGTGTCCAAAGGTCTATGCACAGAAATGTCCTATAGCACAGCAACAAAATGAGGAAAACGCACACAATTATCGAAACTAAATTCCTAGAGCAGAACTGGAAAAATTCAAAAAATTCAACCTCAACACGTCAAGTCATATACATTTTATAATTAATGTAAACAAGTGCATCAGAAACCTTTCAAATGTTAACAAAAATGCATACAAAGTCTTCTTCTACCCGGAAAACTCCGCAGATCTGCAAATAAACCTAAATGTGCAACATTCCCCTTCAGCTTCAGTAGTTGGTGCTGAAGTGCTTGTTGACTTTGTTGACAGAAAGGTAGATGGTGAAGCTGATGAGGAAGAACTGCCGCTCCTCCTCCAGCCACACCAGCATCATCTTTACATGACCATCTTCGTCTCTGTACTCTATCAGGAAGTGTTTCCCGCTGTAGTCGAAGGACAGACACTTCTTTGCCACCGTGGTGGAAACAGGAGCGCTCACACACCAGAAGGGTGTTTGGAACTCGTCAAGCAAGGTCAGCGACATGACGCAGCAGTTCTACAAAACATAAGAAAGAACCATCAGAGCTGCAGAAAAGGAACGCAGCCCGCTTTAGTCAACCAATCACATGACTAAACTGAACTTCACAACCTGTCTGTGAAATTTACTACAGTGTACAGACTGGCTGGATAACCCCGCCTCCAGTGTGGTCATGCTTTACACACAGACTTAAACATTATTACGCCGCCCTCCTGCCCTGAAGGGGAGGCAAGAGGTATTGTTTTTGGTTCAGTTTGTTTGTCAACAATCTAGCAGCAAAATTATTGTTTGAATTCATACCAAATTGGATTTATAGATTGCCAGTGACCCAGAATAGATGTGGTTACATTTTGGGAACAGTGAGTCAAAGTTCAAGTTTTTTATGAATTTTTAAAAATCTTTTTTTCCCCATTTTTTTAATAATGGGCAAAATTTCAAATCTTCATAAAAACATCAGTTTTGTTTCAATTTACTTCAAACGTGGTACATATAAAGAGGCAATTGATATGCTGACATCAGCACATGCATAGACATGATGTCATCAGCTGGATCCATGCCAAAATAAGCTACAATATGTGCGAGGGTCGGGTTTGGTGTGCCTAGCACCACTAGTTTTTGTTTTACTTATTACCTTGAGCATATACTGTAATGTTGTTAAAGTACAATGGTGCATTTATTTAGATCAGCTGAAGAGGCCTTTATCTGGTTATTATTACAAAAGTTCAGTCATTTTTCACATCGTTAATTACTTCCAATTACTGACTAATGCATATGAAATGATAATCATTGGACACAACATTACTCTACTATACATTCTACTTTTTATCAGTTTTCTTATTCCTTTGTTGTGAGCCACTGCAGGCAATTTATACAAAAAAAGGTCTAAAATTCCACTGTATTAGATTTTCCCAGCAGCAAACACTAACTACATCTAAAAGATGAAAAGAAATTTTTGGTACTTTATAAACCTGCAATTTTAACTTCAAGCTAATGTGTCAGTCTACTAACAGTGAACCAAAAATGAGATAAGATCCACACAACCTGAGCTCCCAAGATGATGTTTATTCACCACACTCATCCATCACTCATTTTTTATTCACTGTTCTTTTGGATCCTGTACGCCTTTCTCTACTAACAGCTCATTTCTTCCACCAAATGACAAAAGAAAATATGTTTTCTTAAGCTGTTCTACAAACATCCATGTGACTGAACCCTTTTTAGATGTATGTGAACTGAATTATTCATGTTGAAGTCAGTCCATAGACTTTCTTGGACTGACGTACCTCCACTGAGCCCTTCAGCTCCTCAGTTTTCCATGGCATCTTAATGTTTCCAGACAGGGTTCGGTGCTGACAGACATTAGTCCTGTTGATGACCTTCAGCTCCACTAGTCCATTCCGAATCTGAACTGAAGACAAATTATGATGGATGATGATAATCATTGCTGTTATCATTTATTAATGGCATGTAATGCCCATGTCTGCGTGAGTTTTCTCTGGGTACTCTGGCTTCCTCCCACCATAAAAACACCTGAATAGGTTAATTGGTTGATCGAAATCACCTGTGGGTGTGAATGTGAGGGTGAATAGTTGTATCCACCCCTGAACAGGTGAAAGGTGTTACCCCACTTTACCCCATGGTAGCTGGGTTTGGCTCCACTGCCTGCCCCCCCCCCCCCCCAAATCCCTCCAGAGAATTAAGCGGCTCAGAAAATAAATGAATTATTTCCGGATGTATTTATTATCAAGGTGTGTCTTCACTCTGTTCATTTCAATGAATATGTTTGTTATACTTGACAAAAGTGTCCTTTTTTGTTTACAATAAATTGCAGGACCTGAAAAAGCTTTCAGTGAAAAACATCTGAAGTGCATAAAAAACAACATCCTTTTCACTTTTTCTGTATTCTAATGTGCTCTGTACTCTGACTAGAAACATGATACTTTTTAAAGAAAAAAATAATAGGGAAAAATGTATAGTATTAATAATTCTCCATTTCTAGTTTGGGTTTCACCTTAAAGATGCGGGAGACTTTCACGACCAATTTTTCTGCAAATCTGTAAAACCTCAGTCATAGCCTAAGTATCATGAATCCGTAAGTCTTTCTGTGATTACTCACCTGAATCTTTTGAATCACGGTGAACAATTTCTTAGTGCCATCCACCATAAACAAACCATGTGTTTACAAAGAGAGCCAGGAGGTAACTCGGGCATCTTCGGAATTTTGTTGTGATGTGCATTGTGGAAAATGGCGTTTCATGCAGCCGCCTGGCAGTAGCAGCTGCCACAATGCAGAAACAGCAGGAACTCCCTTCCCTCTATGCATATTCCTCCAGCCATTTCCGCGTCGTGTTTCTTTCATCCATATAATATCATATGGTTGCTCTGCCGCTGTCAGGCGGCTGCGCAAACCTCCCTTTCTCACAATGCATGTCGCAACAAAATTCTGAAGATGCCCGAGTTACCTCCCGACTCTCTCTGTAAACACATGGTGTGTTTATAGTGGATGGCATTAAGAAATTATTCACCGAAATGCAAGAGATTCAGGTGAGTAATCACAGAAAGACTTACGGATTTGTGATACTTAGGCTATGACTGAGGTTTTACAGATTTGAGGAAAAATTAGTCACAAAAGTCTCCCGCACCTTTTAATTCATGTGTTTAGGTTCATAACGTATAACCGTTTGATGGGACTGTATTATGTAATCAGATCACCAGTGGATGAGCTTGTATTATGTGGTCAGACTACCAGTGAATCACTTAATATCACATAATGAAGACATGTGGGATTCTTCTTAGTTTCTAAAATCAGATTACTAATACAGAGTTCCTACAGGCTTTTACAAGTTCAATTTAAGACCTTTTTAAGACCTTTTCAAGACTACTTAGAACAGAATTTAATGCCCATTTCACAGCCATACTGGCAAAAATTCATGATTCAATGTATTTATTTACTCCAACACCTGGACGGTAAAGTTAGCAATAAATGATTCCTAATTTCAATATAAATTATCGAATGGAACCGAGTAGACTAGCATTACTTTCTTTGCATCTTGGACATTTCTCAGACACATTTAAATACAATCAAGCAAACAAATTTATGGCAACATAACTTAAGACCTACCATATAAAATTTAATACACTTTAAAGTAGGGATGTAAACAATTAATTGACTAACGATTAACTGTCGATAAGAATTTGCTCGATTAAATTAATTGTCGGTTAATTGCCCTTGTCCACCTGTCCACACCTGTCCGAAGGCTGCCGGTTTGTCCGCGCTGCGACGCCGCGGGTGGGATAGCCAGTCATTGAACCGGATCATGGCGTTGATGAGTTAGAATGTCTTTATGGACATGGTGGAGCCAAACACAGACCAGTCCGTCTGTTTGTGGGAGCAGTACACCCCCAAATAAATACACGAACAAATGCGGGGTCAGTGTAAGAACGTTTTCCCTGGAGGCTGGTCTAGTCCACGGTCAGTGAGACAGAAGTTAAAAACATCCTCCAGGCTCCTGAAGCAGGCCACAGGTATGTCGAGCATTTGCAAAGCTTCAGGAGGTGAGGAAAAGATAAATGAGCGAAAAGTTTCCCTTTCACTTCTGCGGGGGCACAGACTGCATCGTACAGTATTAGAAGTAGGACGGAAAGTGACGCACGCACATGCGCGGTTACCAACCAACACGCAAGCATACCCCGGCCGTACTGTGCACGTGCGAGTATCCCCCCACCCCCCCGCCGAAACGTACACACGTGCACCCAACCACCCGCCGGCGAAACGCACGCGCGTGCACCCCCCCATTACACACCGCCACACCAACAGATAAATTCCACAGGAAACACTGACTGTATCCAATGGTTCAATAAATCAGTCATTAGTGATTTGACATGCTTTTTTCATTAAGTGTATAAACAATATTTAGCTTTTATTCTTATAGACCGTATTGAAAAAGAAATTCAGGTTCTCAGGAAAATCGCCGCTTATCAATTAATCGTTAATCGATCAATAAGGGCAACCAACTAACAATTAATGAATTAATCAATAATTTGCATCCCTACTTTAAAGACTTTTTTAAGGTATTAAATGCAGATTTGTAAATTCAAGACTTTACAGACCCTGCGGGAACCCTCTAATAAATAATTTTTAAGTATGTTCATGCGTTACCTGCTCGACAGGAGAGCTGAGGGAAGTATCCTGACATGATCTGAGTGCCAGTGTTGTGCAGGACAAAGTGCAGAGTGTAGCCGTGAAGACCATATTCAGGATCTGAGTGGTCTGCAAGTGGTCTGTCTATAGGCTCAGAGTATGGGCTGCAGTAAGGGACAAACAGGATAAACGATCAAAACTTTAAAGATAAATACTGGAAAAATCTGGCGTTCTGTTAATGTAACGTTTCACTAATACTGAGTTGTACTTATTTACTTGGCTTTTTAAAAAAAAAAACAAAAAAAAAAAAACATGTATTTCAGTATTTAGATTTTGTTTACACACAAATTTGATTTATTTTTCAAGCATTTTAACATCAGGGCTTTCAGTACTCAGCATTATCCAGGGTCAATGTCACATTTTATTAAACATAATGGAGAAAGAGGACAGATAATCTACATCAAACAGCTAAACCTTTCGTAAGGAAACAAAATACTGCCAACAGTATTGTGAGACAAGATATTTGATCTATATGAGTCACTTCACCAGGTGATACTTAATAATTGATCATGACCCCATGTGTTTATACATAGTCATTAATCAGAACCAGAGCACCAACAATCTGAGTTCACTGTATTAAAGAAATGCTTTGCAAAAATATATTTTTTGCATTATTTTATTTATTCAAGTTAGTAATGTTAGAGTAAAAAACACATATTTCTAAATGAATGGTAATCTGTGTATTTTCTTGATAGCTAAGAAATGAAAAAATTACAATAGTAAATCACAATATTGTCTATAATAA
Organism: Sphaeramia orbicularis; assembly: GCF_902148855.1. NCBI lineage: Eukaryota > Metazoa > Chordata > Actinopteri > Kurtiformes > Apogonidae > Sphaeramia > Sphaeramia orbicularis. The sequence goes on along the minus strand of NC_043968.1, from coordinate 34,284,824 downwards.
TATCATAATAGCAGACTTTTCACCAGTCCCTTCTTGGATTAGTTCAGCTGTTGATGCCTGTATCATCAGTCTGAGAGGTGAACTTACCACACTGGAGACCCCAGCAGACTTTTTTCCACCAGTCTATGGAAGTGGAGGCAGACCATGATGAAGGCCAAAGTATCCCGACCCTGTACAAACATTCACACACACACACGGGCATTTTTAGCCCATATTTGGGGGTGCTGAAGCACCCCTAAATTGATTCCCAGCACCCCTAAAATATTTTAAGACTGCTGAAATTTTTCTTTTTTCTTGTTTACTTTATGTCCATTCTTAACATGCTAGAAAAATGTCAAAACCATACACAGTACATGGCTGAAACATAATATTTTTGCAACAAAAATACAGCCCCCCCTCACCTTGTTTCAAAAATGGTTTGATCCTCCCTGTCCCTCCCCCCTTTCCTTGATTCAGACTGAGCTCCACCGGTATACAGCAGTGCCCAGGTGCCGCCTTCCAGACTTGGGATATGGTAGTGGTGTAAGTACTTGGTGTAAACTAGGACATGTGACACATTATCATCACCAGTCCCAATTTGTGCTACATTGAAATGTAGATCTCTGTTTATGCTGTTAGGTGGGAGTTAGCTGATGTTTTTTCTAGCTAAGAAATGTTCCGTGTGGTTCAGTCCACCTCTGTCCTCTGTTTGAACTTGACTGACAGAAGCTGCTGTTGTGTCTGTGCATGTGTTCAGATTAAAGACAAGGTGCTACTGTCTTTATCTGACTGGATGTCCATTAACTCCTATTGTGTGTGTGTGCGCGCGCGTGCGTGCGCGTCCATAGACAGCCAGCCTCATCATGAACGTACGATTGTTTTATTTTTTTCCTACAAATAAAAAAAAGAGCCAGATTCAAGTAAGATTCTAAGATCAACTCATGTAACTTCATTTTCCACAGCAACCCAACATTCCATTACAATGATATTGTAAGATGGATTAATGTACCAGTTTATATCTCTTATTAGATATAAAACACATTGTTTGGTTATTTGCCTTTTGGTTAAAGCACAAAGAGAGAGAGGGGAGCAGAGAGACACTTACATATACACTGGTCTACAATTTTTTTTTTTTTTTTTTTTTTACAAATTATCTGCCTCAGATATTAAATGTGCTAAATGTTATGTATTTTAATCAGATGAATGGGAAAACAAATGACCAAAACCAGTTTGCTAATGTTTTGACGGTATATGATGGTGTGTTCTTCCACATATATGTTGGTTTCTGTCCATTTATACAACAGATTTATAAATGTTCCACTGATAAAATCTGTAAAGTGAATGTATTGTCATGTACAGACAATGTTTTGAAGTAGATCTGGTAGCACTGACACTAATATTTCTCTGGATTTAAACCCATTCTCTCGTATATGTATATGTTGAGGAGCTGCTGTATCAAAATGGAGGATTGTCTTCCACCAGCAATTAGAGTTAGGGTATATTTCTTTTGACTCCAATCCATTCCTCTTTTACTGTGACTCAGCATTTAAATAACTTTGAGGGACCTTCATGTATCATTACTATTATAACATTTACTATATGCTGGCTTGCTTTTTTGATAATGTGTTTGAAATAATTAGAAACCACTCAGAAAATGTAACAGCATTTACCCTCGAGATGCCAATTATGAAGCCTGGAGACAGAAACACCAGTTTGATCAGTCTGTCCTTGCCAATGAGGTAAAATGGGTGAGTGCTCAAGTCCGACTTCAGCATTAAGGAATGCCAGTTGGGCCTGAGGGAGGAAAAGTAGAAGAGAGAGGGGCTGAATAGGAAGAGCTGAAGAGGATGTGGAAAAAGTGGAAGAGGTGGATCTGACCAATTGGCTCTGGGGTTCCCAAGCGTCCCCTTCCTGACTCCGTGCAGCTGGATTCTGGTGGTGTGGTGATGTCTGGGGAGGCTGCTGTTGCTCCAGCAGACAATCACAGATGTTTCAAAGTAGTACACTCTGGTCTGCTCCAGTGTAACCTTACGGCCAAAACGGTCACACACCATCAGTTCCCAGCTCACATTCAGATTCCTGGATGTGACAACAAAATGAAACTTAGATTACACACACATATTGGCCAAAATATTCAGTATTTTACTGTTTTAATACTAGGTATGGAGGATGGTGAATACCTAAAAAATCTTCAGGGGACAGGTGTGTAGGAGCATGAAGTATGAGTGAAGACTTTAATATAAGGTAATACAGGCTGTCCTGTATTAAAGTTTGTTGCAAGTTGAATGGACAGTGTGCATTTTTTGTACCTTTTTTCTTTTTCACTGTTTTAATGCTAGAAATACAGCCAATAGTCATTAACTGAGAAAAAACTAATACAGTGTTTAAAGCATAGAATGTATGCTCATGACATTCACGTGTCTACTGTTTACACAAAACATGAAAAATATTCAATATCCAGTTAAAGTGCAAAATGAAACATTATGAGTATGACATATACAATAAACATCCAAACAGATGTGGTGATAGCTTTTAAATTCTATTGTACAATCATAATAAACACTACCATATAACCAGGTAAGGAGGTTACAGAACACAATATTTCTAAAACTAATGGCAAAATAAAATGTTTCAATAATTGGATAAAGCTAATAAAATGCAGCTGAATATTATTTGTTGAAGACAACACAACACCCATATGAAAGCAAAACCTGATGTGAAAATTGCTAACTGCTAAATGAAGGTATAAGTTGAAGAATCAGGACGCCAACACGACTGTGTGTGTTTAAGTGAAGAGTACAGATACATAAATGGAGGAATTAACATCTACATTACTGGGATGGCTCATGACAAGTGTAAGATGTGGATTTGTCCCCTAACAGGACCAACGCAGGTCTTAAAATCAGATTCACATCACCATTCACATTGCCATGGCCCTCCATTATGCACTACTACATCTGGACTGCAGCAGAACATATGTCAGGATGCTTTTCCTTGACTGTAGCTCAGCCTTTAACACCATCCAGCCAGGCAAGTTGATTGCAAAGCTGACTGGCTTGGGGGTTCCGCCCAAGACCTGCAACTGGATCCTGGATTTCCTCATGGACAGACTGCAGGTGGTGAAGATGAGAGGCAAGGTTTCAGTTGAGCTCACAGTCAGCACAGGATCTCCACAGAGCTGCTACCTCAGCCCTAAACTATTCACCCTGTACACCAGTGACTGCATCTCCACTTGAGGCGACATCGTCATCATCAAGTACGCAAATGACAACCATTCTGGGTCTGATCAGAGCTGGAGACGAGTCAAGGTACAGAGGACTGATGAAAGACATTCTCATTTACAGTGAGAAGAATGACCATATCCTCAACGTAGACAAATCCAAGGAACAGATTATGGACTTTGGGAAGAAAGCCTCCCCTTTACAGCCCATTAACATCAGGCGGACAGAGGTAGAGAGGGGACTACTACAGGTTCCTTGGCCTTCAGTTGGCAGTGAACCTAAGCTGTACTGTTAACACCACTGCCACGTCGAAAAAGGCCCAGCAACTGCTGCACTTCATGAGGCTATTTAGAAAAGCTGGTCTGAGCCTTCGTTCCCTCACACAAGCATAAGATGAAGACCATCCTCACAAACGGCATCACCGCCTGGTACAGAAACACCACCCACGCAGAAAGGAGAGCTCTTCAGAGGGTCACAAAGACTGCAGAGAGCATCATAAAGACAAAACTTCCTTCTATGGACACCATATACATACAACGCTGCAACACCTTCCTCTGACACAAACACTCTGCATACAACCTCAGACACAGCAAAGCAGACAGCATCACCACTCATAGAACAAGTTTTCACAACAGCTTCTTCCCTGCCACAGTGAGACTGATGGCAAGTGGAAAACAACCAATAATCCTGTCCTACCTGCCTCAGTTCATGGAGATTATAAAAGGAAAAATATCCTTAGGTGCAATTTGTGTAAAGCATTTATTTTCAGATATTTACTGGAAGTCAATGTATTATTCTTTTTACTGCTCATATCTTCTTACTCTTGATATCTTTTAATCTTTTATGCTTGTCATCTGCATAAGAATGCCCATGTTCCTGAACAAGTGTTCAAATATGCAAATAAACTTTATCTTTTCTCACCTGAGGACCCACTCTGTCTGTGTGGGCAGACCAGTGTACGGGCTGATGTCTCTCAACTGTCTCCTCCACTTGTTCACTTCCTGTCCTGCCAGAGTCTTGAAGTACATCTTCTTCCACTGACCAAATGATCTCTGATTCTCTGTTTCCACCTGCTTGACTCTATGTGCTGTATCATCTACCAGTTTTGACAACCACATTTGATTCTTCCCAAACTCTGACAGGTAAATCTTGTGCCATATTACCCTATAGTGAAAAAGACAGACAGTGTTACAACATAGCAGTAATGACAGAACTCAACATCAACATTGCTAAGAATTGACTTGCTAAATAATTCTGTAATTCCGTTTCCTGATGGACACCCACATTTGACTTGATAGATTGATAGTGTAAGTGTGAAGCTGTAGTCTGTCAGTCTTACTCATCGTTAGCGAGTTGGTAAAAGAGTTTGCTGACGTGACTGACGCAGAACAGTGAGGGAGCATCGAGGTATGAGAGGATCTTAGTCAGAATCTCAAACGGCAACCTAAAAAGAGAGAGCAGCCAATAAGCAGCCACAGACAATATTGTAGGTCTAATAGATGTCTAAAGAGCCAAGTATTAAAATCATTAAAGAAAACCAGCAGGGCAGTCAGCTGGAGGTGTTTTTAATTCCTCATATTTTGCAGTACTTTCCATCAGTGGAGGTCTAACTGAATTAAAGGTACAGTGTGTAAGAATTTCAGAGGTTTAGGGGGATATAATTACAGTTCAAGGACTTTAGTATTCAAAATTATGCTTTCATTGGTGTACAATCACCTGACAATGCAAGTATGTGTATTTCTGTTACCTTAGAATGAACTATTTATACTTACAGAAGGAGTGGGTCACCTTTCACAAAACTATATTTCTAAAGCAGCTCATAATGGACTTCCTAACCTCCTCCTTTGTTAAATGATTCTTTGTGTTTTTACATGTCGCTGTATGTCAGGGTGAGAGTAGACTGGTTCAATCTGCAACTTATACCACTAAATGTTATACACAGAGCCTTCAAAGAAATGCAATCTGTACTGATCCACAATCTGCAGGTATTTATCGGCATTTATAAATCTCACAAAAGCAAAAGACCAAGAAAACAAATACATTTTAAATACCATTTGCTCCTCGTTAATTTGCATTGCAGCTGAATGCATGTTTAGTCAGCCTGGGTTCCTTTCATTTATGACATCCCCCTAGTAAACAAAATCAATTTATGAACTTGAAGGCTAGGGTTTTAAACATAACGGCTAAAATTTACTTCGGGGATCAAATGAGTGGCCATTTTTGTCAAAAAAAAAAAAAGTTGTGAGAAATGCATAGAACTGTGTTGAAATAATGCTAATACATTTGTGCACAGACTACTGATATTATTTGACAGTGGAAGCTCTATTTTCAGAAATATTGGATTTTGAATAGCACGTGTATGTGAAAACTTTTGCTGATGGATGGACGTGGCAGTGCACGGAAATAACATTACCCATGAAGATGTGGTCAGTACCAGTACTTTATTAGTAATAAATTTATATACTTACTATTGCTAATTCTCCTCTTATTCATAAATGTTAGTATTGTGGATCTAAAACTAACAGCTTAACAAAAACACAAAATGTGGCAGTGGACGGATGTGACATGGTTGTTACAGATCCCATCATACTGATGCTCGGCAGCCATGTCACCGTTTCCACAAATGATCCCTGTGCAAAAACTAGTATCATAATTATTTATTGTATAGTTTATCATCATACTAAAGAGGAAATGACAATATAGACTTGTTATTTCTTAATAAAAATGCTTATTATTAGAAAACTGTTGATTTAAAAAGTGACGTGTGATGTATGCATTCGTGTAACCTAAGCAGGATGGATCAGCACCATACTCCATATTGCAACCTGTAAAAATAAAACATGTGATATGTAGTATATAATCTTGTGAGAAAAATTGGGGAATGTAAAAGAATAGAATCTTCGTTTTTCAAGTAAATTCAGGTAAAATATAACTTGGCCATTTGTGACATGAAAGTATAGAATTAATTGTGATGAAATTGGACATTTTTGACCTGAAAACATAGTTCATATGACCATCAACATGTTGCAACAGAACTGAAATCCTGTAAATTTGCACAACTTGTATTTACCAACACAAAGTTCCTTTGGGGATTCACTTCTATTGATTTCTTATACACAAAAACATAAATAAGACCTCTAAGCAAATTTTAGCCGATAAGTCTCTCTCAACACAAGGTTAAAGCAGTTTCACTATGAAGGTCATGGGTGCAGCTTTAACTTTTGGTGACTTTTTACCGGGCAAAAAATTCTACCTGAATCTCTTACGGGTCCAGATAACTCTAAATCATTCCCGGGTGGTACCTAGCTAACTTTTACAGTTAGCATTAGCTAACGTTAGCTCACCTTTCTATTAAGCTCTCCTCGGGTTCAACTTTTGGTCCGGGGCTGCTAAAATGAAAATTATAGTTATTATAATAAAATCCAAATAAAACTATATTGAAGTATAAGCAAAGTGTGAATTCCTCTGTCCTGTCTTTAAAGGTATATCCACTTCATCACCTGGATTTGGTTCTCCTCAGCCGCGGTGCTAGCACTGCTTTCCGCCGTGTCTCACTCCTCTTCCCGGCGGTCAGACAACCCTCCGTAGCCAGTTTTCCCCTGCCAGGACCCGGCTGTCGTCTATCTGGGGCCGGTTTGCCAGGCTTCCTCTCTAAACCCTTTAAAAAACTCTGGAAAAACTGCCCGCGCCCAGCCGCCATTGTTAAGTGTACTGAAGGTGCCGCCACCTTTCAACGCGGACAGACAACTTCCGGTCATTTGTGATTACTGTGGGTCAGTGGCACAGACCGGCCAGTAGATGGCAGCCGAGTATTACACCAGTCTGCAATTAAAATGCCTCCAGAATAAGTAGGGACACATTACAAAGTCACCAAAATAGAAAACGTAAACCTATTAATCAGTCAATCAATCAATGGGTTAATTCAACAGGAATGTTTGTCTCAGAGCCACCAGATCTACTGCAAAATACTGTCTGCATATTACAATACATTCACTTTTTTTTTCTAATGGAAGATTTACAAATCTATTGTATAAATGTACATAAACCCATATTTATGTGCAATAAGACTTCATCATATACACTGAAAACATCAGCACTTTTGTCATTTTACAGTTCATCTTATTAAAGTATGTGCAATGTGATATATTTAATCTTTGAGACAGAGAAAATTGTAGTCCAGTATTATCTGAAATGTACTGAAATGGTTCAAACTATTATTCAAAAGTCATTATTTTCAGGGTCTGTAACCTTTTATTTATATGTTATAATGTAATTTATTTATTTAACAGGATCATTCAGGGTTTCCACAACTTCACTCCTGGCCTGTTATTTTTGACAAAGAAGAAGGAGGAGAAGAAGAAGAAGAAGAAGAAGAAGAAGAAGAAGAAGAAGAAGAAGAAGAAGAAGAAGAAGAAGAAGAAGAAGAAGAAGAAGAAGAAGAAGAAGAAGAAGAAGAAGAATCTTTATTTGTATATGTGGACACATAACACACACTAAAATTGACCCGCTGCTTTTATCCCATAGCTGAACATGCACAACACATTTTCACATTTATTTTACACTCTATAGTTAAACCTGCTTTAAATACAGTTGCTTTTCAAATCATTTTCTAATGCATTTTGTGTTTTTTTAACCCATAAAGACCCACACATCTACCGATGACCAAAACCATTTACTGCTCTAAACTGTTTAATACCTGTTGATCCACTAATCCTTTCGATACATGTAAATAATTGGTGTAAAAGGCAGTTTGTCATCTTTCCATGGTCATCAAATATGACCCATTTGGACGTTCAGAGGCTCTGTAGTTACTGTGGAAACATTGTCATTTTCTACAACACTGATTCACCTTTAAAACCCATGGCGCTAGATCAATAACAGTGGATGGACACACTTGGTATATGTTAAGTTAGTGATATATTTTGCTGAAAAAGACACTTTTTCTTCAGTTTTCCCTGTTTCTGATATAATAACCCTAAACTTTAATCTGAACTTTAATGAACATCTACATGATCAGTGAATTAAATAGAGAAAAATGCCTGATTTTCACTGTAAAAACACAAAATAAAGAGAATAATGTTATAATAAATGGTGAAAAATCACTTAAGAAAAGTCAAATATAGAAAAAAAAAAAAAAAAAAAAAATATATATATATATATATATATATATATATATATATATATATATATATTTTGGAACTGCCACATAAGTAGCACTGGGTCTTTATGAGTTTGTTTTTTGTTTTTTGTTTTTTTAATGAAAATAAATAAATAAATCAGAAAATCAAATTGAGAAAATCCAGTCAATAAATGATGCATTCTATGAATAATTAATGTTTCCCTTCGTGTGTGGGATAAAATACATTTATATCAAAATTTATATATACAATTTCTAATTCAAATGTAATGATTTGGTTAACGTGTCTTTTTTCCTCTAAAGTTCTTGGATCTGGAATCAACCCCATTGACAAAAAGAGTTCCTTTTAGTGTCTCAAACAGTTAAATATTTTTTGTGTTTATAACTGTTTAGTCATTACCTATTTATTTTGCACTTATTAACCATGCTTCCCTGTTATATATCAAGCAAGCACTCGGTGAATTAAAAGACAGATTAACTGATTTAGGACTCAAGTCAAAAACAGACATGAAAGCTGTTTAATGATCATGTGTATCACTAGTAGAGTATTAATAGAGAAGAGTAGAGGGATAGCATTTACCTAAGCAGTTACACACTTAAGGGTTAATAAAACACTTCCAAAGTAGTTTTGTTCTCTGCTTTATAATGCTCAGTTATTTACCTCTTGTCCTGTGTGTTACATAAACCTGACCCTCTTTGTAATTTAAGTAAAAGCTGTGAAACCTGAGATCTCACACACTGACTCACCAAACTTTTCACTATAACTTAACACTGCTCCCTCTGTCTCCAGTGTAAACATGTTGTTGGTCTCCAAGCAGTTTGACAAACAACCAGGTAGCATGTATGTGTTAATGTGCTCGTTTGGAAAATACTGGATGAGGCAGTGATGAAGAAAAGTCCTTGCTTCACCTCCTTATCATCCATCAGTTCCTGCTTTTAGAACCTGAATCAAAAAAAATGACATAATCCGTGGCTTAAAATGGGACAAGTCTAAATGTCTTCCGGCTCATGAGGTGAGTTCACTTACTTCAGTGGTAATGTTGTTATATAAGAGGTAATGCAGAGTGAAACATCATTATTGCTCTTGCAGTTACCGACAGTTAAATATTTACAATGATTGTATTAAATTTTCAAGTGTTGCTAACAGCTTTTACTTAAATGAAGCCCTACAACTGTTTTAAGCCTCTTTTAGCTTGTAAATTTTACTGTATATTAGGACGACTATTTGTAAATACTCAACAGTCTCATCATTGTCGTTTTCTGGTCAAAATAATAAAGCTGAAATTTAACACTTAAAATATAGCACTCATTATTCAAACTGAATGGATTAAAGTCAGTTTAACCAAGGGCTGTCAAACTCATTTTAGTTCAGGGGCCACATACAGCCCAATATGATGTCAAAGGTCAAATCTGTATATATTTTTCTTAAGACATGTCAGATTGTACATGGTTGTTCATGTTATTCCCTTTTTTGTGAGAGGATAGCTTGTAAATGTAAGCATTTTTCATGTACTAAAACAGAGAACATTTTCAAGAAAAATAATAATTATTTATAGGTTATGATATTATTACCCCACCCCCCTGAAGGGGATACAAGGGGTATTGTTTTTCATTTGGCTTGTTTCTTTGTTTGTTAACACTTTAGGGGCAAAACTATTGGTTGAATTCATGCCAAATTGGGCTTATAGATTGCCAGCAACCCAGAATAGATGCCATTACATTTTTGGAACGGTAGGTCAAAGTTCAAATTTTTTTATGATTTTTTAAAATCTTCCCATCTCTATTATAAAAGCCAAGTGGCTTCTGTGTGTGTGTGTGTGTGTGTGTGTGTGTGTGTGTGTGTCTGGGGACTCACACAAAATCCAGAAAGAGCTGACTGCTGAAGTTTGTCATACTTATGTATTTTTGCTCAAGGAACAGACTACCAAAAACAGCAAGTTGATAGGACCAATATTTTGGGAGGTATTGGTAATTTTGGAATACAATAGCCTTACAATCACATTGCTATGGCCACAATACTTTGGCGGTGACTGCTGGACAAGTGCGGCACAGCATGCACGAATACACAACAGCATAAAAACTACCACATCTAGAACCCAACGCGCTAGTTTACATCAGAGGCGATTTCTCATAGACTGCAAGGGAAGCTCGGCTTCCCCTAAAATTACAAAAATTAAATGGTTAAATATGTACGGTTATGTTGACATTTCATTGACTACAAATGTGTTAGAACACGTTCATCTCAAAGATGAGTTCGTTCAGAATCAGCTTTATCACAAATCAACAGACTCGATGTTGCAACTTCTCATACATTCCCGTTGCGCTGTTTTCTCATTCAATCTCTGCTCAGTGCATTTGCCCGTAGACGCTCAGCGTCCATGCACTTCAATGGGACTGAGTGGAACAGTTTTTTTCATTGCCTCAAAACTGGACGGTAATTGGATAAATGCCATGATGTTGTCCCGCCCCTCGACGCCCGGCGTCTCTGGGGGTGAATGGAGCTGTGGGGGCAGCTCGGCCAGGCTGGAGGCCAGGCTTCCACGTGCTGATTGGAGGATCAGTCGAAAGGCTGAATCCCATTTGATTGACAGCTATTTTGAGATCTACTCCTTCACTTGACAGAGTTCAGTTTAATACCGTCACACATTCTGCCTTGAAATCGAAAGACAAACCATTACGAAATTACTTGTTCATTTCTTGCACTGTAAATAAAACACACTAATTGTACTTCCTTGTTTCAATTTAACATAATTTCAACGTTTTCTTGTTTACTTGGTACGATAAGGTCACTGACCATTTTCTTAAAAAGGAACGGAGGGTGGAATTTATGTTTAAATAACTTGACATTTTTTAAAAATGTAAGCCGACAATGAGCTTCCCCTCTCTGAAGGACGAGCAGCCGCCACTGGTTTACATATAATGGGTGAAATCTGTGCAAGGGGCGGGGCTTGTTGTGCCTGGAGCCACTTGTTAATTTGTATTCATCCCATCATGGACTGGACCCTTTGGCAGGCTGGTTTAGGCCCATGGGCCGTATATTTGACATCCTAGGTCTAGATACTTGTGGTCAGTGTTGAAAGGGGAAGAAGTGCAAAAAAAAAAAAAAAAAAAAAAAAAGAAGTCAAAACTAATAAAAAAAAAGCTAAAAACCTAAGGGAAAATACAGGCTGGTGTGTGGCACCCCAAAATATGATTAAGACATTACAATAACATTGAACAATAGATGTTCAATAGTAAAATATAATTATATAATTGTAAAATGCACATATTTCATTAGATAGAGGTTTATTAAGAAATGAAAAAAAATAGAGTTGAAAATTCTTTAAAAAATTGAAAAAGTTATTAATCTGTGATGGAGGGAGGAGATTAACAGTAAAAGTGAAGGAAAATCTTGATGCAGACTGGAGGAGTGGGTGAACAGAGGGATTAGAAAGAGGAGGAGTAAAAGAAGGAGCAGCAGTAGGAAGAGGAGGAGCTGCAGATGGAGGAAGAGGAGGTGTCCTGTCCGACGGTGACCAGAGGAGAGGAGCGGCCGCCATGTTAACCAAGAAGCCCGGAGCCTCGGTCCTTCCGACGGGTGAGCACAGCCCCTGTATCCGGCCTGAGGGCTCCTGAGCCCGGCCAGTTTGGCGGAGAGTCCCCGCTGATTCTCCGCCTCCACTAACCGCCGTTTAATCCGACGTAAACGGAAATGTAATGAGTCAGAAAGGTAGACAAACAGAGGGAAGGGCTGGGAGCTAGCTAGTTAACAGACAGGAATAGAAATACACTCGTCTTTATCTGCTCATTAAATTAGGTGTAATCATATAAGGGAAGGCAGAGAAGCGGGTATGTGACAGTAGAAAGGCTAAAGTTTAACAGCAAACCGGAATTAAAGCTGATCCAGACGTCTTCCCCACTGTCTGTCAGGTTTATTTTTAGCTAGCTAACCAACAGATGATTAGTGACAGCAGCTCTATAAACTGGTTTCCCTTCTCTGTTTATAAGCTGCTCATTTGTGATTTTACCTGCTTTTAAAGCCGTTATAACACCATTAACCCGGTGCTCGGTGTCTGTGCTGTCTTTCCCGGTGTATTTGTGGACTGTATGTGTAATGTTAGCTCAGGTATTTGGTTTGTGTATGTGTGTTTTCGGGTGTCCGACTGGTTGCTGGGTGATTTTTGGCCTCCAGCTCAGCAGACAGAAATAAAGCTTCGGTTCAGTTCAGTCAGAGGTCATTCGGTTTCACTTTGGTACTTTAACCTAATGTTGATACAGTTTTTTTGGCTGTCGGTGACAAAATGTTCAACAATACTGAGCTTGAACCTATAAATAGCTGGATCAGATCATGCTAATGCCGTTAAAGCCGTTGTAATGCATCAACATTCATGTAAACATGGCTGCTTTAGCTTTGTGTGTATCTGAGAAGATCTTTAAGCTTTATGAGCCACCGGTTAAAAACCATGACAAGATATGACCCGTTTAGTCTAGACGTGACTGTTACAGTTATAGAGTCCTTTTAATTGGTAAAAGAAATGCAAAACTAATGTTGCACTGAATGTAGTTTGTGGCTATGCAGCTCATGGTAAATTAGCTAAAAAAAAAAAAAATAATAGTAATATAAATGTGAGCATAAATGTAATCAGTGCACAATAAGTAGCTAGCAAAGAAATCCCACATTTGTAAAATTTGTTGTGTTGAAAGTCTTTCTGTTATGTAGTGTAGTGTACTGCATACCATGAGAATGCACTGACAAGCTCCTTTTGCAATTTTTAACCACCAGTACCTACTGTTATGGTTATATTTATGTGTTTAATGCTCATCGTTATAATTTACCCCTTAAAGATGGGACATAATAGTTTTTTTACTTACAGTTATTCATGTATCCTCTGCACAGTTCTCTTGAACCTGCAGTCATTGAGCTTATTTTTGGTTCAAAAATGCCTTTGTGCCCTGTAAAAAAACATAATAATTAAGACATTGTAGTATTGTCCGGAATCTCCATATAACATGATAATTAGTAGATAGAAGATTTTTTTTTTTTTTTTTTTTTTAAATATGTATGAAATCAAGAGTATGTGAATTGCATACTAGTATTCCTGGGTAAATATTACATTATGCAAGCTTTGGACACTTCATCACCATAATTACCCCATAATGCAATGCAGTTGTGATGACAACAGACAGTGACAGAAGGGGAACAGAGCCCAGTAGCTGGCAGTCAGTAGTTTTACACACGGTGGTACAGTGCATATTTTTACACATGTCGTAGAGGTGAGATTGGCTGAATACCAAGATCACATGATTCCCAACTTGCAAGCATGGATTCAGGAAGTAATATGTATTCACACACTGATCAATGCACCTGGAAAAATACATTCTACTGTTTATTTACACAAAAGTATGTAGAACTTTAATACAGCAATTGGGTATATAAAAATGGTATGGGATTTTGGATGGAAAGAGTGACTCTTTGTGGTCTCGGAGTCATTGGCCCATGAAAAATTTTCTACTTGATTAAGCGGTCTCTCAGTGGCGTAAATATTGTAACTGTGTGTTTTATCATCATTGGGACTCATGGAACATGACTGGTTGAACCAGAGGTATCATTTTATTTATATGTTTTATTTACATACTGTGTTAACATTTGACCAGTCAGTGAATTGTTGTCATTTGGGCAATGACTAGTGAGGGTTTGGACATTTTTCAGAAGTCATATCACCATCACTGTGTTGTTGCATAATGCATGTTTTCCTCATTTTTTGTTGGCTTAATGCCATGCATCAGATTTTTGTTTTTAATATCGGTAGTGATCTGCCTGTCCCAGCTAGAAAAGTGTAGCATTGACTCGACCAACCGAGCACAAATATGTCAAAATTTGACATTGTAAAATAATTAATAAGTTAAATCTATTTGAACTCAAGCCACTTTACTTGTAATATTGGATGTGACATTGATTGGTACATTACTTAAATACTAAATGCCCATTGTTACACCTTCTAATGTCAGTCTGAATACGGATTTTGATTACAGATCCATAAGTTAAAGTAGGTGTGCCACCATCTTAGTGTCAACTTGATATGAAATTTTAACATTTTTACAATGATTTTTAAAGCGTTAATTGTTTTTCTGATGTAAACACCACATGGCTACTGGTTGACTCTTGTTAGCTGGTAGATAATGTAAGTATGATCATCTGTGGGAGAATGAGTAGTATATACTAGCACACTGACCTGTGGCTCATGGGTCATATTAATACCGATATCTTGGGACTGAAGTTAGTAAATACATTGTTCCTGTTTTTAACTTCATTTGCCGTCATGCAGCGTGGTACTGTGCTTCCGGTTAACCGTCATGGGCAACACAACGTGAGTGTAAGGCTATTGTTTTCCAAAATTACTAACATCTCCCAAAATATCGGTTCTATTGCTTTGCCAAGATATTTAATGTGATGGGACTATTCCTCAACTGTAGGACCTAATTGGCCCATTAAAAACATCTCAATTTCTCTGAACTGTGCAGATATACACACAAACACATACACACACACACCTATACACATACACACACACAGATGCTCTGAGACCTTCCAGTATTATGATATAGACAGTGTACTATTACAAATTTTTGCTAGTCTACTTGGTATTAATAGTAATACACTTTCAACACTGACTCATACAAAACAATTACTTTTATAACCGGCTTTATTACCTTCATTGTTTTCATATTAGAGCTAATGATTTATTTTTTCATAAATCAGGAATAATTATATGTGTAAATGATGTTTTGTTCTTAAGACCTTGAGTGGTAACGAAGTTTTGATCTTGTTTTGAAGGGTCAGATCTTTTGAGAGATAAAGATGTAAAACCATATCATGCTGCTGTTACCTCTTGTTTGTTGCACAAAAGGTGGGTTTTAACTCAGTATTTTGTTACATAATGAAACCTACTGAACAGCTCATTTATTCAACAACCACATGCCATTGCCATATTTGCTCGTTATTGGTATTTCATCAGGGGTTTGTATCTGTGATCAGTTGATTTTCTCGTGGTCTTTGTCTTGACAGTGGGTGCTGACTGAGAGTTTTCAGGTTGCTCTCTTTGCATCTTATATCCAGTCAATACTTTAACACTAACATCACTGCAGTTAAGTATTTAAGGATGTATAGTTTGGTCTTCAAACGCTTTTCACCACAGTTAAGTCTTTTTTTTTTTTTTGCTGTTGTTGTTTTCTTCAGCTCTGAAGAGCTTTTCTTTTTGTAGAACTTTGGGACCATTGCCGCCATTTCTTAAGGTCTCAGTCATGTTCAGAGTTGAAATAAACAGACAGTTAGTTACTTGCTACTGTAGTGGAGCAACAGAATGTTAATACTAATCAGTAACACTCAACACCACAAAAAAGAAAATACTGTCCAGCAGATTAACTGAAGAAGTAATGGCCAGGCTTTCTTTTTGTGATGATAAATGTCACTAAATAGTAATCTTTAATCATGTTTTCACACCTTTCAGATTTCTAAGACTTTCTACAGGCTACAGACAAATCACATTTGTTTCTCAGGTCAGATCTTTTGACCAAAATGGTCCACATTATTAATAATTACAAGTTCCAGTCCCAACATATTTCTCTCCACACAATTGTGCCATTTATTCTGGTGTCTGTCCATGGGCGGTTGTTCTCCACATTGTTTTCCATAGTGCTTTGTTAGTAGCAGCATGGATTCTCCTCAGTGCTTCTGTCATACCAGTTTTAATGTTGCATTGTGATTATTTTACATAATTTTGATTACTGTATTCCCCTGAAAAAACAAACAAACAACTAAACAAACAAACAAAAAACGCATTTTGATACAACAGAAATATTGTACTTTATCAGTGTTTCCACTGTCTGAATGGTAGCCTACACTTTTAATGACATCATCTTGTTGTGTGTAATTCTTCTTCTCTTATGAGTTCAATGTAGAACTAGCCCCTTGGAGGTTCATTTTGATTTTGTACCTTTGGACCATATTTGAGAAAGAGCTTTGTATATATGTCATATCTACCCAATTTTCTTTTTTATCACAGAATTTTCTTATCACAATATGGTTTGCATTGTTTTTGACTGAATATTTCAGTTATGTGCTTTTTATACTTAAGGAAACCACAAATGTGCGCACCACAAATGTGCAAACCACAATTTTATGCATTGGAAAGAGTTGAAAGCACAAGTTCTTTCTCTTAAGGTGTTTGTATACAAACTATTATTGGACAACAGTAGCATAAAGTTGACCAATAGGCATTGTAAAGCAAGATGGTGGTGTAGACACTATGCTCCATAAACAAATGTTCCTTCTTGTGTATTTATTTAGCTTTTGCATATTGTGCAACATTGGCAACAGTCTAGCAAATTTTGTTGCACTGGACAGTGGTATTTTGCGGTGATAATAAAGTTTATTCTATTCTGTTCTAGACAGTACCATCTGCAGCTCAAAGTTCAGTATCCCAAGGGGACTAATTGTTGTACAATGTGTTGCAAGTGATGCAACAGGCATTTTAAATTGTGATGCGAGTAGCCAGAGACTGGGATGCATATAGACGTCCAATTAGAATCCCATTTCAAGAAACCTCCCAATGTGGTTTGGTTACAATTTGCATAAACTGCATTTGATACTGTACTATTAACAACACTAGAGGCCATTAGAGGAACTGCAGTCAGCATCCTGTTTCTTGCTCTCGTGTGCATCCTGTGGTGTTTTTATGGAGTTTTTGTTATTTGAACTCCGTCTGAGCTAACAGTAGCTAGTGTTACACACTGTAGAGGAGCAGATGAGAGGCACTAAGAAAATCAACAATGATGTTCAATTTTTAAGCTATGTGATAATCCATTCAGTAAGAAAACATATCTTTAGGAGACGTCATACATTTAGAATCCTTAAAACTGTCAAACACTGCTGCCCAGTTCTCCATTTTAAACAGTGTTGTTGGGTAGTTAGTCTAAATTGATAAGCCCTGAAATATATTGAGGGCTTAAAGCTTTAGTGTGTGATATTTTTTGGTGTCACTGGACAAAAATTACACCTGAACATATGGTAATTCAAGTGGTCTGAGTGGAAACAATAATAATAATCATAATCATAATCATAATGGATTAGATTTATATAACGCTTTTCTATTAACGCATAGTCAAAGTGCGTACAATGGATCCATTATTCATTCACTCTCACATTGTCACTCTGGTGGTGGTAAACTAAGTTTGTAACCACAGCTGCCCTGGGGCAGGCTGACAGAAGCATGACTGGCAATCCTCACTAACGGCCCCTTCAACCACCACCAAAGAAGACTTTTGCGCCTCACCCAGATTGTGTTTACAGACTGTGTTGTTACGGGAGATTTCGTCTGATCAGTGTTTTGAGAATTACGATCATTGTTAACATTCAGATATGACACTACTGCTCTACTCCATGGCTCATCACAGAATTAATATAATACTGTGTCATTTTGTCTTTGCCTTTCCATACAGGTGTGAATCAACATCATGATATATGTTTTTATTTTAGTCTTTTGATTTGGATAGAGAGGAGAGAGCTGCAGAAGGAATGTATTTGTACATTTTCCTCTGATTTCTGGCTCCTGCAGCTTTAAATGAACCAATACTAACCTTTCTAACACTATCATAGTTGTTTTTGTGTGCAAACATGTGAACAGACTTATTTATCAGGTTGTAACAAAGAATTTGTTACTGGATACAAAAACACACAAAAATGTTGAGAGTGAGCTTAGTGCCATTGGGTGTCATTTGTAGTTTCCTGGTGACTTTCTCAACTTTGCAGGACAGTATTTTTCTTGTAGTTGTGGCCGTGCTCTCCATTGTGCTTCTGCATGTGTACGGTGACATTGCTGCAGATTTTCCCACCCGTCCTGTCGAGCAGCATGCCGAGCGTGCTCACCGGCACTCTGGCATTTCCAGCTCGGTATCAAGTTCACATTCAACACGCTGCTGTTCCACTCTGTTAGCATGCATGTATTAGGCTCACTGTTGGAATACTGTATGTGCTACCTGCTATAGATCCCTGTTATATTATCAGCATGTACTGCAGAGGCACAGTACAGTATGGTCATGTTCCCTGGAGCTGGAGGCCCTGTGGAGCTGATGAAGGGCTGAGAGGCCAGCAGGAAACTCCACAGACAGTTTGACTGAGAGCTTGGGCCACATTTGATCTCTGAGTATGCGTATTGAAAGGGTTATAGTTAATTTATTTTTGGGTCCCACCTAAATGAAACAAATCAGTTTTATATTGACAATAAAAAAACCCAAAACCCTGCATGTTATAGTTTTTCCCTTTATGATTTTAGAGAGAGAGAGAACGAAATTTTGGTGCATGACTTTTAACAACACAACTTGGGAGTCAACAGGATGTAGAGCAAAACCTCAGGTATCATTTGACTCAGTGCTGCAGGGAGGAAATTCCATACTGTGATTTTTTTTTTTGTGTTGGGCATTATAATCGATATGTTATTTCTATCAACAGTAACAGTTATTAGTAATTAATGAGAAGGCAATCAATATACATTTGCAGACAAAATTCAAATCTTGTCACATTTAACTCTTGATTTAAAATGTACTAAATATTATTATCCAGGTGATCCCTCTGTCTATGTATGTACCCACAGGAGCCTGGTATTACCTGTACTGCCAAAAAGCCATGTGGTAGTTTGTCTCATAAACTGTAACATCACAGTCTTGATGGAGGAGAATAAAATTGAGGTCTAACAGGCTGAACAGGACAGAACTTTATTTCCTGTTGTATCTGGAGCAGCTTAATTGTTTGTTGTTCGCTGTCCTTATAAAAGTGTCTCACTTAAGGCGACTTGGCAACCCAGCAAAAATTCTCCAGTCACACGTGGACAAAAAAAAACAACTTGAAAAACAACTCCAATACACAGTGAGCATTTGAGAAAAGTTTAAGCCTCCAGTAAGAGCCCAGCTTCAGGTCACCTGGTCATCAAACATTTTAGGATCCATGTCAGCACCAGTGAGCAGGAAGTATACAAATTAACACAGAAACTGAGAAGATACAGTCAAAAACAACTTCAGTACATATATGGACATGAACTACAGGGCACAGGACAGTGTTATATCACAATTTTCTCTAATTTCAGAGACATGCTTACTAAATTATAATATATAACATGTTTAAATAATCTCTCTTCTCAAAGTAAGCACACATGGGGACAAGTTGCAAAGACATTTATTTCACAATAATTTTATGACTACTTGGCTGAGAGAGGAAGTTGCAATTTAAATGCTATAAATAACCTAATTATTTTATCATTCAGTATATAAAATGTCATAAAATAATAAAAAGTTACATGATGAGATTACTTATTATCTTCAGATAAGATCAAAATGGAACAGACCAAGGTTTCAGTCAGGATTTCATGCCTGTGTATTGATCACAATATCAGAATATTTATTGAATTGGGTTATGTGTCCCAGGCTGTCTCAGTAACAGAGTACACATTGATAAATAGGAGGTTTGGCGTTGTGTCTACAGCATTTGTGAAGTCTAGTGTTTATGGTTGCACTCTCTTGTTTTTTGCATACGGTGTGTATTCATGTTAGCAATGTGGATGTGTGCAGTTGTTATACGTGACTTGTTTCTGCGTGGTCCTCATTAGCAGGATTACAGTGAGTGTTCAGATTAGAGGCAGAGAGCAGCAGCAGAGACCATCTGTCTGCTACAGTCTGCTCAGATGCAGGAGGCTGGTGAGGGTCTGTCTACACACATCACTTCAGTATCTGTTAACTTTTCATGTTGATGACTGGCTACTCATGGATGTAAGCACATGACGTTGATCACTGTCTGTGTAATGTTCGCATGTTTAAGTAGAGGTTTGATAATTAGATAAAAAAAAAAGATTTAGTTTTAACTCTTTGACAATTGATTTCCTTGACTGATCATTTTTCATGCAAGTCAATCAGCTTCGGGCGGTTGCATTTTCCCAAATGTGCATGATGATTTTCATTATTGTCTCAAATGAACTGCTTCTCTTTGGGTGAAGAAAACATCAATTTAAACACATCACACTGAGCTGTATAACAGGCTTTTCTGCTGTTTTCTGTTGTTTTATTAAGCAATATATCAAATTATCTGGACCTGCAACTTCATTCTATCAGGAAAACTGATATACAGTACAAAACTGGGGTTTTAAATACTGTTGCCGCACTGCAGATATGTGGTAAAGCATAATATACTTTGAAGGTGAAGCAGGTATCTTTCCCTACAAAACCGTGAAACAGCTCATTTTACATATGATCAGAATAATCAATATTTAAGCCTAGGAAAACCAATAAATCCTCAGATCATTGAGTGCTGTGACCTCTGATTTTTAACCTTTGACCACTGTAGTTTTGCCTCTTTGCTGTTGAATGAGATGAAGCTGCAGGGAGAGACGAAGAGAGTGTATTGATGGCGTATTTGGGATTATCAGGGTAAATTAAAACCTTGATCCTCATTAAAGTGATTCACCTGCACGCTCCAGACCGAACAGGGTGCTCTGTTCTGAAGCTGTTTAAAGCACCTGAGGTGTTCATACTAACTTCAGCATCCCATCTCTGTCTCTTTCTCTATCTGGCCTTCCTGTCTACTACAAATAATAGAAGGAAAAAATGTCTCAAAAATATATTTTAAAAAGCTGTGGATTTAGAGGAAATGCAGATCCTCAAAGCAGTCAAACATATTGTGCTTTTATTGAAAAAGTTGGTGGAAGACCCTACTTTTAAGACATTTTAAAAGAACAAAAAAACCTTTCCCAAGCCCATTAAATGCTCTTCTTTGTGACGGCTCTAATCTGAACAGAAAAAGAAACTCATACGCTTTCTCTTTTTCAGGCAAAGTAGGCGAGGCGGTCTACTCTCCTGGTCACAGTGGCTCTCAGACGACATCACCCATAGCCCTGCCACCGCTTCGCAACAACAACCACAACCCACTGACGGTAACAGCACACATTTACACACTGGTTTGTGCTTTGAGTACATTTATGAAATATCACAGCTGGGTTCTCAGTGACTAAATTTATTGTGTCTAAAAATAAATTTCAAAATTTGGAGGTGCACTGCACTATGGGAGATAAATGCACTATTGTGTGTTTATATGATGTTTGTGCAGCAACAGGTTTGGTGTTGGGGATTGTTAGTTGACATTACTTAACTCCATTACTAATTAAAATTCTGCCTCATTTACCTGTATCCTTGATAGCAGCCATAATATAGGATTTGGATGTTATTTTTCAGGAAAATCTGATTGCTTTTGAGGTTTGTAATACCTCTTCTCTGCTTTTCAGCTAGAGCAACAGTGCCCCACTAGACACTGTCTGCTTAGACATGCAGTGAAAATTAATGAAAAATGCAACTGAACGTTAAATCAACACAAAGAATAAACATCACAGTTGAATTATACTTGGGCTGCAGAATGTGAATGGTGCACTGATGAAGTGTTTTCTCTGACTGATGTAGACTAATAAGAAAAGCGTGGTTAGCTCAGTGTTAGCATGCTGTTAGCCGTGTAAAGCGATGAGCCTGAGCAGCACTTCTCTGTAACCGTCAGCTGTAGCCACGTGGCTAATAATAGCTCTCTGCTTGAGGATGCTTTAAACAGCTGATTGGTTTATGGGCTGGTGTGAAGGACACACACAGACAGACACACATTACTAATGGTATGAAGAAACTGATGCAGCATTTATTTACTGCATTAACCCCAGAGATGGAGAGAGGTTTATTTGTAATGTGGTTTTAGCTGGGTTTTCTGCGCATTATATCATAGACACCACAGTCCTGAATCGTCTTGTTATGTCTATGGTGAATTTTGTGTTTCTCTGTAAAGTCATCAAAACACGACAAAGGCATTTCCTTTCTGATAAAATATTTGTAATGCAGGTCCGAAAAAATATTAACTCAGGGTCAAACCTTACTGTCTCCTTTTTTCCTACATTTTTGTACATTACAAGATCCACCTGATCTCAGTCACGCACATTCTCTGCAATGAGAGAACACAAACCTTTTCATCATAGATTACCTTAATGGGATCTTTGGCATTGGGAGGAGGACACTATTCCCTCACAGTCACGTATGTAGCAGCTGTTTTCAGTCAGGCACATAGGTAGTATGCTGTCATGTTAGCTCTGAACTTGACCTTTATGCTCTTGGTTTAAGAGAGGGCAGATTCACATGCAGATACAGTACATTTCCATCACAATGCATTTGATCTATTGGTCAGAATTAAGTCTTTGACCTGTCATACAATATCAGTACTATTCCTAGATCCAGTGGTATTTTTACTGTTTCAGCAAGAACAATGCTTATTATTTTAGTTTCCAGTGGAAAAAATAGCTGTTTAGAAAATTAGCTGTTTATGTTTTTTACAGCTACTTCAAACTGGCAACAAAGTCTAAAACAGTTGAAGTACTTGTATACCAGTCATCTCTTTTATGTGGATAATTATCTATTTATGCCGTTATGGCAAGAAATGTGTTTTGTGAGATCATAACAACCTTGATCATTTCCACAAATATCTAATCAGTTCATCTTTGAGTCCAAATGAACATATGTACCAAATTTTGGGACTTTAACTGTTTCTGAGCGTGTTTTAGGTGTAACGGAGACTGACCAGCACAACGATGCATCTAAAAAATAAGTAAACTGCTAAAACTGCCGAAAGCCTGGTGGGAACATCTTGGTTGTTTAGATATTCACAGATATTATGAAGTTCAGTAGCTTACATCAGGCTTCAGTTCATTCTCCAGTTGGAGGTCAGATAATGTACAGTCAAACCACAAATGGGCCACCTCCACCAAAACAATCTGGTTGTTTTTGCCTGCACCCAAGGGTGACTGATATCTTTAGTTGGACCCAAAGGCATAGGCTTACATGGGCTTAGTCAACAGAAATAAAATAAATACACACAGGCAACCACATTAAATGTCAAGTGTAATGTTTGCTCTATGAAATGGTGCGTCTGCTCTTGCTCAAATTTGTAGGTATCAAATGTAAGGAGGTATAGTATGATATGTTATGTAAGTGGTCGTATTGAATGTAGGGTGAGTCACCTCTACATTAAAACACTTATGCGCAACAGATTAATTCGATATATTGCCGTAGTTAGCATTAACACTGTTAAACTACATTAGGTACATTTGTGATTGTGTTTTGCATCTGAAAAATACTGTAGAAACTGACTAAAAAAGGGCAGTGTGTTTGCACACATAATGAGACAAAAGCAGTGTGTGTGTGTGTGTGTGTGTGTGTGTGTGTGTGTGTGTGTGTGTGTATGAGGGTTTTGTTTTGTGCCACTGCTGCTGTTGTCAGGTGAGGGAGGAGTCAACACAGCCAAACACTTTGCTCTCAGATGTCACTGTACCTGCTGACAATGCCACTGTTTTGGTTCACTTCCTTATCCCCCCTCACTGGATGGATCTCTGAGCTCTCTCACACAGACACATTATTATTTTGTGGTAAACAGCTGGTCTTTGAACTGAGCCGCTGTTCGAGACAATATATTGAAACTGAATACACCTCTGTTATCTGAAAGGACCCAGGTGTGTTGTTTCCATGGCAACAGGGAGTAACTTGTAGAGAGACAAAGACACAGTTATTCATGATTTAAGGACAATAATAATCTAATTCTACCAGGCTTCAGGAAACACTAGTTATTCTTAGTGGTGCGTTTAGGGTTATTCGTTTAATCTTATTTAACAGTCAGATGGTTAACTGTGTTATTTTAATACCAAATTCACTTCATCGCAGATTTAATTTTGTTCAAAGGAGTTGCATCTGTTTTGTACAAGGAGCAGTAGCATAAATTTGTACACGAATAAAAGGCATTTCCTAGGAAAATTTGTAGTATATTATATAACAGTAGGATTGTGTCTTATTTGTAAATACTGAACTAAACCATTAAAAGGCTCTAAGGCACACATGTTGAATTGCTTAAAATTAGATGTGAAAGAATTTGATTAAAGTCTCTGAAGGGAATCCAACCAATGTTAATCACGGAATACTTATTTTAGTTTATTGAGCAAAAATCTCAAACCATTCTGAGTTTAGCTTCTCAAATATGATGATAGTCTGGTAACATATGAAGACAATCTTTTTGTTATTTTTTTAAGGTTTCTGTCTGCTGTTCAACAAATTCTAGTAAATAGTGATGGGAACATGGTCACTATCTCTTAATATTTTATAAACAACCTGATGAAAGACAGATTAACGTCCATAATAATGTGCATCCTTTTTTATAGGACTCTGCTTCCTCAGTTCCTTGCTGATCTGACTCTGAGCTCATTTGCCCTCAGGGAGGCTCTAAAGCCACTATGTCGGACACCGTCCAGCTGTCGTCACAGTCACAGTCTCACGTCACCCAACTTTATGAGGAGAACACCAACAAACGTCCCGTCCTGACCTCTCAACCCAATGGCCTGGCTCCAATTAGCTCCACCCGGCCAGGCCTGCCGTTGCCAGACCGGCAGACCTCAGCCTCAGAGCCCCCTCACCACGGCCGCCAGGGCAGCGCCACCTCAAACAAGTCAACAGACAGCAAGCCAAAGCCTATTGCCCTATCAGCAGAACAGGCCATGAAGCAGTTTATGTCCAAAATGTCATCATTCGAACACCATGAGATTTTCAGCTACTCTGATGGTAAGGAGAGTCAACTAAATCACATAAAAAGTCATTTAATACCTATACCAATAAATAACTAACAAACTAAGAGGAATCTTTGTGTATATCATGCTGTGTCTCTTTCCTCAGTGTATTTTGTTGGTCCCAATGCTAAGAAGAGGTCGGGAGTGATGGGTGGAGCCAACAACGGTGGCTATGATGACGATCAAGGATCCTACATCCACGTCCCTCATGACCACATTGCCTACCGTTACGAAGTCCTGAAGGTCATTGGCAAGGGGAGCTTTGGACAGGTACAACGGCTTATACATATCATATTCTTATTAATGGAAATTATGAAATACTGTACGAGTTGGCTTCAATTTAAGTTATGGTGTTTATTTTTAAACATATGCTCCATATGGGTCCATACACTTTTGCAAGCGTTGACACCAGCCTTTAAGTCCGTCTGTATAAACTGAGGGCCATGTGATTTAATGTCAAAGCTATGTTCTGTTTCCACAAACTTTTTGAAGCCCCCTCATATGTACTGTTGTGTGTATCTTACGGAACTCCTCACCTCTTATAAAATGTAAGCTAGTTCTAACTAAATTACTGTAAATTTTTGGGATTTACAGTTTATCCAAGCAGTTTCTAAAAAATTAAAGGGCTAATAGTCTGTGTGACAGTTGATAGCATTGTATTGTTCTTTCACCTGCAGGTGGTGAAGGCCTTTGACCACAAGATACAAACCCATGTGGCTCTGAAAATGGTCCGCAATGAGAAGCGGTTCCACCGGCAGGCAGCGGAGGAGATCCGCATCCTGGAACACCTGAGGAAGCAGGACAAAGACTCAAGCATGAATGTCATCCATATGCTGGAGAATTTCACCTTTCGAAACCACATCTGCATGACCTTTGAGCTGCTAAGCATGAACCTGTATGAGCTCATCAAGAAGAACAAGTTCCAGGGCTTCAGCCTCCCGCTGGTCAGGAAGTTTGCCCACTCCATCCTGCAGTGTCTGGACTCACTGCACAAGAACCGCATCATCCATTGCGACCTAAAGCCTGAGAACATTTTACTCAAACAGCAGGGACGTAGTGGTATCAAGGTAAAACTGGAATACTGACATGTCCTCTTTCAGAAACCAGAAGCACCGACCTGAGTCCCTGCCACTAAACATGATTTTTTTCTCTCTGCTGTCTGTTTGCAGGTCATAGACTTTGGCTCCAGCTGTTATGAACATCAGAGAGTTTACACATACATCCAGTCCAGGTTCTACAGGGCACCGGAGGTCATTCTGGGTAAGAACAGCAAGAAATAATCAAAAACGAACTGCTGTAAACATTAAAATAACTATTTTCTAAACCCTGATCAGATAGTCCACAGTCGCCGGTGTCACATTTTCTGGCCCGTGAGTTTTCCAGGTACACCGCAGTCAAAAATAGCAACCCTACCAAGACATGGAAATATTTCTCACTGTAAACAGAGCTCAGAGAAATGCTGATACATGTGAGCAGTCCTCAACAGTCTGGTGACTGAACCTGAGCTGGCCCAAGGGGGGTGACTTTAAAAAAAAAAAAAATTGCTAGAGGTGGGCCATAGTTTGAAAACATGTGGGGAATGGGGTGAGATTGTCATTGTAGCCATCAGTATAAACTTCTTCATCAAAGTCAAATCATCAGACATTAAAACACATTAAATCTATGAAAAAAGGAATTTAGGAGTTCAATTTCCTTCGTTTCATATACTTGAGATGTATGTCGTCACTTTGTGAGTGTTAGAGGTTTTGTAAATTAGTAATAGTAATTTTAACCATAAACCAAAACTGGATGTGATTATCTAACCTCCATGCAGCCTCTAGTCTGCACTGAAATCCACTGAAAGCCACCATAAGCATGTCTGTCTGTCCTGTCATTCTTCTATGGTTCTCCATAAGGTTTCTTACATTTTTATATAGATACACCAGGAATTCTGAGATTTTTGTATATCCCATTTCTCGGACCCTATTCACCCAAAGATTTTCAAATTTGACACATGTTTAGCACCAGCAGAGGTGCAGTGCACAGTTTGATGGCTGAATTTCAATTTTGGGATTTTTTTTCTTTTTTTACAAATTTTGAAAAGATTGGAAGTTAAGACTTAAAATTAATCCCTGGGGAAGGAGGGTATCAGTGCACAGGAGGGGCAAAGTGTTGTGTGACCGGGCGGGGGTATTGGTAAGCCCTGCTTACTTTTTCACTTGTTCCAAGTAAAGCTTCTCTTGGAATATTTCCTGATTCAAGCAAAGAGTGGAAGGGAGAGGGTGTTGTATATTGTACAGACTATGAATCCACATGACACAATTTGTGATCTGGGATGTTTGACTGAAAATGAATTTGTCCTTAGAAATTAACCAAGTTATCCAGTCTGTCAAAATACTGATGGTATGTATTGGTAAAAGGTCAGAAAGAATACATGACTTGTAGAAAATGAGCTACCAAATGCAAAAACGGTAACATTGTCTTTTACCTCAGCTGTCCTGTGAGATTGTTTTAAAAGTTGATGAATGTTGACTGGTTGCCTTCCCTCTTCCAGGTTCTAGGTACGGTATGCCCATTGACATGTGGTCCCTTGGTTGCATTCTGGCTGAGCTACTGACTGGTTACCCGCTGCTGCCAGGTGAAGACGAAGCTGACCAGTTGGCCTGCATCATTGAACTACTGGGCATGCCCAGTCAGAAGCTTCTGGATGCCTCTAAACGAGCCAAGAACTTTGTTTCGTCCAAAGGCTACCCACGGTACTGCACTGTAACGACACTGCCTGATGGCACGATTGTGCTCAATGGCGGTCGCTCACGGCGAGGGAAGGTACGGGGCCCACCGGCCAGTAAAGACTGGAGTGCCGCACTTAAGGGCTGTGATGACGCACTGTTTCTGGACTTCCTGAAACAGTGTCTGGAGTGGGACCCAGTGCTCAGGATGACGCCAAGCCAGGCATTGCGCCACCCATGGCTGAGAAGGAGACTCCCAAAGCCACCAACAGGAACCACCACAGGGGAAAAGACCTCATCCTCCAAACGGGGAACCACTACCAGTGACGGAGCCATCACCTCTATCTCCAAACTTGCCACCACCTCCACAACAACTACATCCTCCTCCTCCAAAACTAGAACTAACTTAGCAGCCATTACAGACGCCAATGGGAACATCCAGCCACGGACGGTTCTACCTAAACTCGTCAGCTGAGAATAAATGCACCCCACTAGCTGTGGTGGAGGAAAAGAGTAAAGTTCATGAACAGCGGTGAGGAATCTGCTGTAACTGAATAAGCCAGTTTTAAAGAGTGTTTGTGGGGTTTTTTTACACTGGTTTTCACAGCTTTGGGGTGCGTTCAGGACAAATACAGGAATAGAACCTTAGTGTTAGCATGTTGAAATGTGCAGAATGGCCAGGCAGGGACATATTCCTGGAATTACATGGAAGGAAATCTGATATACCTGATATCTGTTAAATTGGGGTGCGTTCAGACTCCTCCAATTCTCATTCATGTCTCATTAAGACACCTTGTTTCACAACTTGAGCAGCAAACCAAGACAAGACTACAGATGTTTGCTGAGCTGCTCAGACAATCAAAACACACAACTCTGTAGCTCCAGACACACAAACATGTTATACCCGAAAAAACATGGTGCTGACAGAGGGAACAATGCTTTTTCTATGTTTTTAGTAGTTAAGCAAACAAATAGACACCAAAAACTACTTTTTATAACCTTAATTTTACAAAGTTAAACATATCTGACAGGCCACAGTATGGTGCCCATAAAAATTTGTTGTTTTTTTAAAGAAAAATCACATAGGCTCCTACTCTTTTTAATTCTAAGTCTGTAATTTTCTGATTCCAACTAGAAAGAAATGCAACTTTTAAGTTGTTTTTCTTATCACTGAGAAATAACTTAATGTGGTGTCTCTCCATTTTGGGAGCTGAGGTGGGCATTTGTTATCATTTTTAACTTTAACTAAGTTATTAACCCAAAAACCCATCTACCTGTTAGCTGGCTCACTAGCCAGCTTTTGCTCTTCAGTGTGTTGCTAGCCTGTGTTACCATGCTAGCTTTGTGCCTGTCAGCTGGCTAACTGTTAACTGGTTATTTCAGTACCACTGGTTAGGTGTTAGACAGCTGCTTGTTTGTTCTTAGCTGTCACTTTGCTACCTATTTATTGTTTAACTGGCTAGCAGTTAGCTTAGCAATCGTCAGCTAGCCATAGCTGGCTCACTATTAGCCTTTTTGGCAGTCTGGTAGCTAGCCTTAGCCTTTTTTAGCCATAGTCCGTTAGCTCTTCACTGCCCAGCCTTACAAAGCACAGAATGATTAAATGATGTTAACTTCTTGGATTTAAAGTGTTTTACATTTTCTGAACGTTAGCAAACAGCATAGCGGTGTCAGAGAATCAAAAGACCAGGAGAGAAGTATGTTTGAACATTTTTCCCCCTATTTAATTTACTTATTCTGATTTTTAGGAACAAAAGATGTTCAGTTGTAAGAGCTGTAAAAAGAGAAAAGTACACTAAAGATGGATTTATTTAAGAGCCCTAAATCACATTAAAATCAAAGGGCTCTAACATTCAAACCAACCAAATACTTGGCAATTAAAAATGAAAGAATGAATGGCTGTAGCCTGTTGTTAAATTAGTATTACAAGTGAAAGTTTTATGATGCAGTAAATTGGTTTGATGACAATTTAACTGTAACATATCAAAGGATCAGAGCTAAATCCAATCGCCAGTAAAAAAAAAAAAAAAGAGTTTCAGTTATCTTTGTCCTTAACTCTGTAAAGCCTGAACCATTAAATTATAGACAGACAATTCCAGTTCTTTGAAACTGGAGCCTTTATTGGTCCTTCTGAACAACCAAAAACCTTTTTTTTTTTTCTCAAGTATCAATTTCCATGTATGAGTTTCTGTTTTGTATCATATTTGATACATCGGGTCTCAATGCTCAGATAGTATTATTTTTGAACAAAAACATAATATAACACAAACATATCGAACAAATTGGTAATTCCTTTTCAAAATTGTCAAAGTTCTTCCTCCTTCCTCATTAATGACAATTTTGTAGTGTCACTGGAAAGGCCTCTGGTGAATGAATTCCTCACCCCTGGTGGATTATCCGTGTATTGCATGTATCTAATTATATACATCAGGTTTTTGTAGAAAACAAATATACTGATCATGTAGAGGGCTTCAAAACTCATGTATTGAATATGATACATTTGGCATTATAGGTTTAATGTCATATTAAAGGTTATGGGCGCAGACAGACAAGTAATTTATTTGATGTATATTATTTTATTTTAATGAGCAAAAATATGAAATTGGGCTTTTAAATGCAAAAATCTAGCTTTAGGAGGCCAGTTTTCAGCACCCACACTAAAAGCCATTTCACGCAAGCCTTTGTTGAAAATTAATATAGGAGAAAAAAAATATTTGGGTGGACATCATTTCATTAGTTTTCCATGTAAATATTCAGGAGACCAGTTAAATCCCTTGATCCATGTGATGCTACTGGTTATTGTGCACCAGCCATCCCAGAACAGTGTATCTACATGGCTCCTGTACATGACTCTCTGAGGCATAATGTTACCTGAGCATCACAAGTGAATGAAGCCCAACTATTTATTTTTTCTATTCTAGAAAAATCTATGACCACATGTAAAGTGTTATCTTGTGTTTCTGTTTGAAACATCAGTTGTGCACACTTCTATATAGTTCAGCTCTGTGAGTGGAATGACCTGGAGCTGTTTATCTACCATCTACTGGCCAGTATTACCCAGGTGTGACAGATGGATTGAATCAGTTCCACAGACTCTCAGCTCTAGTTCCAAATCTGTAGTTGTAATCAAAGTGTTTTATCATTTTAAACTAGAAACACTTGTGATTCAATGATATCTGATGCTGAAGCACATTATTATTGTACTGCCATGTTTTAAAAGTAGGTTAATGTTTCCTGCATTAGTTCTGTCATCAGCATGTGTCAGCAGAAAGTCCTGGATTAATAATTGTGTCACTTTGATTTGATTACATCTCCAGAGACATGCAGGTTAGACAGGAAACTGTTCCCTGAAGATTTAATGACTATGTTTTCAACTAGTGTTTTACATGTGAAAATGTGGAGGACAAAGACTTATAGCAGAAGGAAATAATCACTGAGACGCAGCAGAGTTTGAGACAAATGAATTTGTGAGTTCATGTTTTATTTTTCCCTTCAGTATCTACACCAAAGGTAGATACCACATGATTTTCATGTTAATATGTTCTATAAAACCTAAGTAATGTTTTTATCCCCTAATTTGCCGGAAAGACAGGTGTGATTGCAGCTATAAAATAATTTGGCTTTTTTCAGTAATGTACATTAAACTGTAATAACTTTGTAATATTCACAAAGCATTATTTTGTTATGCTACGAAGGCAGCAAATTGAATTCAGATATCCTTACATTGAATATAAAAGAAAATCCATTCAAATTCAGAAGTTGATTAATAAATAACACTAACTGAACAAAAATTGAATAATTTACAATCACCTAGAAAGGTGAGATAGATATTTGTTTTTTGATAAAACTATAAGTCTGTAATGGTGTAGACTAAAAGAAAAGTTTCTTAACATGAACCGTTGCTGTCACGGCCCTAATGAAAACACACAACACTTTTACTTGATAAAACCTGTAACTTTAACAACAGAACTTGGTATATATTATGATTTGCATTCTTCCAGCACCTGATGAACATACCAATTGAAGTAATAGCCTGACAGCAGATGTTTAGACAAGATATGATCTGAAATGAAGTGAACCAAAGCCAACCACATTAAATACTAGTGGAGTTCCACTGCAGTGACTGGTCATATAGTGGTGATCAAAAGTCAGGAGATGATAAATGGATGAAGTAATGTGATTTTTTTCTTTTTTTTTTTTTCTTTTTTTTGTGGAAGGGGGGGGTATTTATTTTGTACACTTTAATATTTATTAATCTAATTTACATATTTACTATAATGTGCAGTTCATAACATATACTTGAATGTGTGTGTCAGGTTGTATGTGTGATGCAGAGTTTTTGTCAAAGCTCGTTCCCTCATATACACACACACACATATACACACACACACACACACACACACACATTCACAAAGCTGTATCTGAACGCACTCTGCAGTTTGGCTTCACCCACAGAAAGAAGAAGAAGCAGGAGGAGGAGGAGGAAGATCTCACAGTTGACTGTTTGTGCCGTTGCCTGGTGACCGTGATGTAATGTAGCACACAGAAGGTGGACGACAAAGACATTAATGCACAGACGGAAGTGAAAATGTACAACACACAGACACTACCTGCTCCGCCCATCTCAGGGGAAGCTCCGCCCTGTTCTGGAACCTGAGGGAGGAGGATGTTTGTTTTGGGGGGTGGGGGGGTCCTCTGATTTTTTTTTTTTTTTCTTTCTTTTTTTTGCTTGTCTGTTTTCTAAGGATTTGATTGGTTGATTGTGTTTTTTATTTTTGTATTTTTTTAGTGAGACGGAGTGCTGAGAGTCGTAACTTTGTGCCTTCAGTATCTCATCGCCATGCCACGCCCAACTCACACACACACATACACACACAACACATCTACAATGGAAACATAGCTAGATTTAACAAACAAAGTCCCTTTTCCTGTAAGATGTCGGGGTAACTCACTACGATCTCAGGGGAGTTCAAGCAGCCCTTTTCTGAGTGCTAATTGGCTCCTGGCTTATTCCAGTAATGCCCAAAGAATCCCTGTGAACCTCCACGACCTCTAACCTCTAATGCCCAGTTGTCATTCCAGCATCCATACTAATATATGTAAAACATCAACTAACGCCGAGTTGAGATATGTTCAGAGGTTAGTTGAGACTGTGCCAACACCCATTTCTATTGATAGGCAACCATGGTTAAGACATCATAATCTAGTTTAGTTTTTAATCCAGACTTTATGCAAAAATCTATCATGGGGTGACGGCTAGTTGATGCTGGATTAATTTTAGGAGAAGTGAAATGTAGATATTTTCATGTGGGTCATTGATGCCAGGAAATGTTGAACAAAGCCATTTACAAGTCACTAATGAGTTAAAATTACAATGCTTTTTATGCCTTGAGTCTAGATTGTCACATCAAAAAATGCAAAATTAATCATATGCTGGTGAATTGAAGTTAAAAATATGTTTCTGTGCTAAATCGATACATTTGTAGATAAAATAGACTAAATGTTTTGACAGTAAATACAGGAATGCTTAATAATTAATTGGAAAATGTCTTGATTTGCACTTTAAGTTTTACACAAAGATGCCAGAGATACCAGATATTTGTTTGATTTTTCTTTCTTTTTTTAAAATCAAGGGTTTGAAAACGCTGTAGAAAACAAACAAAAAAACAAAACAATCTTGTCAGTATTGCGAAGTGTGTTGAAATCCCCCTTTCGGACACATTTCAGTTCCTCTCCCTTAAGGTGGATTGGCACTGTGATTTTGTGACAATGAACATTAGAGAAATGGTGCAATACTTTGGTCATGGCGTCTGAGCTGTACTCTGAAAGAGTTTCTGTTAACGCAGTCTTGTGACCAAATAATAACCTAACGAAGAGATCTAACTGATTGAAACTGTCAATATTCTTATTGTGTTTTCCTGGTACAAATGGCCTTCCACAATGTTTACATAGCTAAAAACAAATGAAAGAACCAGCTTAGCATCAGATTGAACCACAGATTGTAGCTTTAAACTGATTAGCACTGACTCCTTTAAATGTATGTGTGTGTTGTGGAGTGAGAGGGTTGTGCAACATGGCTGCACAATGTACAGACACATATCAGCCAACTGTCGCCACTTGTCACCTCAGGACAGAAGGTCGATCTTGTTGACGACAGGGCTAAGCTAACACTAGCCGATTGACCACTGGCGTCAAGGCGCTAGCTGCTGCACTGATGTTCATTCTCTCTACCGTGAAGCTAACACTAGCCTACTGCTAACTGATTGCTAGTAGCACCTAGCTAGTCGTTATCTGCTACAGTTGCACTGAGCTCTTTGCAGAGGTGCTCTGGCTAGCTGCTAGCATTAGCATTAATGTGTTTTTTCAAGTTTGTACCTCAGATTGCTCAGTTATCATTATTATTATGATTATTACTGTTGTCATTGTTTTGACTAACACCCAGGGCATTTGGTCGATTCTACCAAAGTGCATTCCTTTACAAAGCTAGCTGTAAGCTAGCCGCTCAAACAGACAAGTAGATGGAACGTATGACACTTAATTAGAGATATAAGATACATGACGAAGCAGCAGCCGCCTTTCAAATAATGAGGATCAAAAGGACAGGATTTAAGGATGTTTTTATTTCCTACTTTGGATTATAATCAACAGGCTGCAGTTACACAGGAACAAGTCTGCTTTAACTGACAGTGGTAGCATTCAGTAAATACATTTTCTGCTTAAATGTGAAAGCAGCTGTAGCCAAACGAGCCTGCTGCCTCACTACCCTGCTAGACAGTTAGCCTGCTAGCTGTGTCCTGTTAGCTTCAATCAGGAGGTCTTTGCAAATTAGCCACTGTTAGCGTGAAGCTGCGCAGTATTTCTGTGGTGTTTGCCAGCCGGGTTTTATTGTGGATTTTATCTGTACATAATGTGGAAAAATGTTTGGATGAATTTTTTTTTTTTTTTTGGGGGGGTGGGGGGGATTTAATGCGCCAGTTTTACAACGTACTGTATCTACTGTACAGAACACAGAAATTGACACTTTTCTAGTGAGCCTTTGTTAAATTTTATTGTGGTGGAAAAATTATTATTATTATTATTATTATTATTAATAAAACAGTTTTATTGTTCATCCTAACATGTTCAGTTCATTTTGTGTGGCAATGTGAGGTATATGGTGAATTCAAGTTGGCTCTGTAACATTTTAACTCAGCAGAGGTCTTATTTATTTATTTATTTAACTTGACCTCACTACTTGCTAACCACAAGCTGTTACATTATTATAGTTTTTGAGATATAAAAATTGTTTCAAATGTTATGATGCATGATATGTTACTGTAAAACTCCTGCCTGCTTGTCCTTGAGAAGATCCACTGCTCTTTTAATGCTCAAAGTCATTTTCCAGAAGGTAATATTGCAAAACAAAATGGTGTGTGTTCATTCCAGTTCATCATAATGATTGTTTTGACAGAGAGACGTCTCGGCCTGAGCAGCAAGTTCTTGCACGTGGAGCATCGCTGTCGTTTGTTTACAGCCCAGTGGGTGTAGAGTCACCTGTTAAAGGAAAAACTACAACATAAAATTGTGTTTTTTGGCATTGTCAAAAAATATTGAAACAATGCATCTCTATCCTTGCAGCCATAATGTAATCGATTTGGATGACTATGCTCATTTTTAGCCTCCCTATGAATTATGTTAGACATTTAGAAAATGCAAGTCCCGATTAAGGAAATGACCAAATACCATTTCCATGAAGATACATAGAGCAATATGCATTAGATACAGCACATTCTAATACTCTATATAGCTCTAAACAGGGAATGTGCTTCAAGATGTAGTTGCAATATACACTGTTGCCCATAAAGTTGTAATAATTTTATTTCCTTCACTTTTCTCTGTTTTGATATATAATAACCTGTAAATTTACTGAGAATTTATGAACATCTACATGATCAGTAAATTAAATATAGGAAAATACCAAATTTTTACTTAAAAATGCAAAAGATAATATTACAATAAATGGTAATAAATCACTTGGTAATGGTTAAATATAGAGAAAATTCATTTATGAAGTTGCCACAAAAAAAATGTTCTGGGTCTTTATGGGTTAAAAAAAGTATTGAGGAAGAAGTAATTGTTTATCTTTAAAGTACAGTACTGCCAAGTTATTTGATCATGTAAATCTCAGAAAAATTTGACTAATTTCAGAAAATTGAAAAATATAAGTGTATGTAATTCTGTTTTAAAGATTCAGTTTTAATACAGTTAAAATAAATGGTCACCATGTGAAACAGGGTTTCCACAGCTTGGTCCCTGCAAGTTTGAGGACACAGAATAAGAGGGGTTTCCATGACAACAGAAGCTCACAGGTGCTAATGAATGCAATGTTACAGAGGAGGAGGATGTGACATCACATGTGACAACAAGCCAGGAAGCGGCAGGGCAGGTTGTCATGGTAACTGGAGCTCAGACTGTAAATAGCTCCATTTAAATTAGCACAAATACAAAATGTGTTAAATCCAACACAGGATGTATGATCATATCCACTGCACTGAATCACTCTGCTATGTTGTCAATACACTAAACAAAACATATTTCTGTCATAAATCAGTTCCTTGGAAGTGATTTTCTCATCATTTGTGCCAAAACTTCCTGATTGTAGAGTGGATGTAATTTCACCCAATGCTATTATCAGACTGAGTGTAAGAGACATTAATGTGTGCTTTCAGTTTTGGATCATATTGTGTTTAAGCAAGAAACTGAGCAAGTAGATGAATGTTGTCCTACAGAGTATTGGCTGTTTAAATTAGTGTAAATACAAAAAGTGTTAAATCTAACACAGGATGTATGATCATATTCACTGCACTGAATCACTCATATCTTAACCCATGA
The DNA here is from genome assembly GCF_902148855.1 of Sphaeramia orbicularis. NCBI lineage: Eukaryota > Metazoa > Chordata > Actinopteri > Kurtiformes > Apogonidae > Sphaeramia > Sphaeramia orbicularis. The sequence continues at coordinate 34,248,256 of NC_043968.1, read as the reverse complement.
AGACCAAGTGCTACTTTTGAGGTAGTTCTCAAATGAATTTTTCTGTGTATTTAACCTTTAAGTAATTTATCACCATTTATTACATATTATCTGCTGCATTTTACATTTTTTCAGTGAAACTCTTGTATTTTTCTATATTTAATTCACTGATTATGTAGATGTTCATTAAAGCTCAGATTAAAGTTGAGGGTTATTTTATCAACAACAGAGAAAACTGAAGAAAAATTTACTTTTTCAGCAAATATATCAAAAACTGAGTGTAAAAACAAGTGTCTCCATCTACTGTCATTGATCAAACTCCATGGGTTTTACTGGTGAATTAATGTTGTAGAAGATGACAGTGTTTCCACGGTAACTATGGAGCCTCTGAACATCCAAATGGGTCATATCTTATGACCATGAAAAGATGACAAACTGTATTTTATGCCAGTTATTTACATGTATTGATAGGATTAATGGATCAACAGGTATTAAACATTATAGTTAAGTAGATGCCTTTGGTCGCTGGTGGAGGTTTGGGTCTTTATGGGTTAAAGGAAAATGACAAAAATGTGACAGAAGTACTAGTACATACATTCTTCTGTAAAATCTTTGAGTCTGCTGTAGGTTTTGGCTTACAGCTGCAGACTGTTAGACAGACAGACAGACAAAATGCAATAATCCTGCAGGGCAAGGGTCATTTAATAATAATAATAACAATAATAATAATAATAATAATAATAATAATAATAATAATAATAATAATAATAATAATAAACTTTATTTGTATAGCACCTTTCATACAGAAATTGTAGCCCAAAGTGCTTCACATTGATTGAAAAAAATACAATATTAAAATACATTAAGATTTGATTAGAAATACAATAAAATAAAAATAAATATAAAAACAGCGCACATTAAAATATTTGATTATGCATAGAATTTTTGAAGTGCAAGAAATAAGATGAAATTTGAGAGAAATACAATAAAATAAAAATAAAAGCAGCCCACATTAAAATATTGGATTATACATAGAATTTTTGAATTGTTTGTATAAATATTAAGGTGCCTTTAGTGACATCTATGTACCCTTCAGTGAAGTCTAGGACTGAGGTTCCAGACAGCATCAACCTGAGAAACATGTTGGACTCTGTGGAAGGTGTCCTGCTTCCTCTGTTGACATAAATGTCTCATTGCATGCTAACCAAAGCACATAAACTTTTATTTTAGAGAATTAAATACAAACCATAAGGATATTTATGATGCTGACTCAACAGTTGTCAGTCATGTTACACTTTCTCAGCCAATCAGTGGGTAAAGCCCAGATATATAATGGAACAATAAGGTGCATTTGGGTGAAGGCAGATGCTTGAACCATATAAAAACAGCAGTGTGATTTGTGAATCCATCCCAGGGTGTGTTTACAAGAAGACTGAAGGTACTGTATATGGCTTATGCATAACACATTTTTGGTGTAGCCCTTCACTGTTACCTACTAAATGCAAGAATGTTTATATTTGGGGAAAAAATACTAAATTTCTATATATAGTTAATCTATTTTGCTCTTTAAATTCTCATTAATTATCAGTCAGCAAATCAATCAATCAATCAATTTTCCATCCTCAACAACCTAAACAGCTGTAGGCAAACCAAAGCACCCACTAAAATCTTTAATGCTATTTGAAGCAGTAATTTTATCAATAGATGTAGCATTAAATAACTCAGCTAAATAATTCAGCTTTTCATGGTCATCAGATAAGACCCATTTGGACACTCAGAGGCTCTGTAGTGAACATGGAAACACCAGCGTTTTCTGAAACATTGCTTCAGTAAAACCAATTTAGTCTATATTTTGACAAATGGTAGGATGATGGCTTTCTCTGTTTTGAGAAAATAACCTTTGAATTTACTCTGAGCTTTTATGAATTGCACATGATCAATAAAGTAAATATAGGGAAAAAATACGAAAAACAGAGGATAATTTTATAATAATAAATAACGATAAATCTCTTAGTTCTAGGTCTTTAAAGGTTAGAAACAAACAAACAAACAACAAACTCCATGTACCATTATATTTGTAGGATGCATGGAAATTTGGAGGGTAATGTGTCACTAGGTTATTGTGTTTTGCTCAACAGATTAATGCAGTGTTTTTCAACCTTGGGGTCGGGACCCCACGTGGGGTCACCTGGAGTTCAAATGGGGACACCTGAAATTGCTAGTAATTGATTAAAAAAAACCCAAAAACTTAAAAATAAAAAACATATGGTGAGTTGACAGAGACAATCCCAATCCATAAAAGACATGACAAACTGAAGCTGAAACTGAAGCACTGTGGTACTGTTTATCTTTCAAATGTTCATTGTGGTCAGTTTCAGATGCTGCAGCTCTTTCATAATTCATAGTTTGAGTTCTTGTTTGTTCAGTATTAATTGTCAGCCTTGTAAATCCAAGCTGGACTGACTGTACATATCCTGACCAAGGAAAATCATATTCTCACTTTGTGCAGTAATCTACACCTGGCTTTTCTGCCTCCGTCCATAATAATATACATTATATAGACTAAATGTCATCTAAAATTAATGTTTATTAGCAACATAGTATAGCAAACTATTACATGATCGGAAAAAAATTAATTTTAGCAAAAAAAAAAAAAAAAAAAGTCTCTATTTTTAATGTCTGGGGTCACCAGAAATTTTTTATGTTAAAATGGGGTCATCAGGTTGGGAACCACTGGATTAATGTATGCACTGATTATTATATATGATGGATTGTTTCTTTGATATTATTGATATTTGGTTATTTGATAATTTGATGAATTTGGTTGTGTTGATTTGAATCAACTGTGACATCTTGTGTTTTTGTTTTTTTTTAATGCTCTGAGAAATGGACCTAAGAAAATGTTTTGTTTTTTTAGATGTAAATATTTTAAGGTAGACCCCACAAAGAGCTAAGTCTAACACACCTAATGGAGGTCCTAACAAACAATAAACAAGACCTTGTAAATGTCAGACTTCGAGGTGTTGAAACACACACAAGGACCTCATGTGCTGTTGTCAGCTCCCACTGACTTGTTTACACGGAGATGTCAGTTTGTCATCGCACACACTTTCACATCTGCTCTAATACATGCACATTCTTCACACACACTGTTTCTTCCTCTGCTGTCATTGACGAGATAATTAGCTCACCATGGTAACCAGGAGCTGTCATGTGATTGGAGCAGCTGTTTTCCATATTAGGCAACAGCGAGATTAGCAGGAAGGACATAGTTGGTAATTATAGATGCTAGCAGGAGGCTAACAGGCTAACTGCTCAGGGCTGGAGCAGCTGCTGCCTGGCTAAAGGGCAGGGGGTCGGACGATTCTATTCACAATGCAGCAGTCAGTGGGGTGTGATCGACAGACGTTAAGACAGAGCTTGAGCATGAACTACCCACTGATATATTTATGTACTGGTTTGATGCGACACTCCGCTGATTTAACATGAGGATTCAGTCTACCTGCTACTCGGCCTGAAATAACAGCTGTAAGAGGCCTGTGTTGAGGTTACCTGCATTACTCCTCAGGGTTGAAGACTAAACTATGACTACATGGATGTTAGAAACTGTCTAGAGACACATGAAAAACTACTGCACTAATATTCATGAATCTTGGTTGGACTTGAGAAAACACCAGACCCATGGGAGGCACCTGTCAGTCAGAAAAGGGTTAGGGTTGCGGTTAAGGTTGTGGTTAGATTTGTCAACTAAATCCAAACTAATTTTCTGACTAACATTGCCTTCCGACTAAAGGGCCATCTGACAATAAGGTGGGCACCAGATCCATCCCGTAGACTGAGAAAAGGGGATCAGGCCTGCTCCCTTGTAGTGCAATTGTAGTTTATACATTATATGAAAGCAATATAATGACGATACATATCAAAATTGACTCAGGATTACATGCCTGCGTTTTGCTGCTGATGTAGTCCTGTTGGTTTTATCAAGCTGTGCTCTCCAGCTCACATTATGGAGGTTCACTCGCTGGGATGCAAATTTGCACCATTAATTCTAAGGCCATGGTTCTCATCCATAAAAGGGTGGGTGATGGAGATCAGTTGCTGCTCAAAGTGCAGGAGTGAGTCAGTTTTATTATCTTCGTAGGGAAATTCAGACTCACCATTTTAACCATACTAATACACACAGTACATGGCATCAGCATTAGCTGTAGCTCTTTGCACATTAGGAGCAGTGAGCTGCCTTTGACGGCACTCGGGAACCAACTCCAGCTCTACATAAGTTCCTTGGTCGAGGATACTGGCAGGATCTGAGTATCTTAGTCTTTTTTACAAATGAGGGAAGGTCTGAAGCAAGAGAGCAATAGGTGGATTGCTGATGTGGCCGCTGTGTCATCTGTTGTATGGAAGCTAAACTAAAGGGCAAAGCTCTCAGTTTACTGATCACTTGACGTTTCTGCTCTCTCCTAAAGTCACAAACTGGTTAATGACAAGAGCTGCAGGTCCAGGCGATGGACATGTTTTGTTTTTTTATGTAGGGTGGCTTGGTTATGGTGAGGAGTGTGGTCAGTTGGGAGGAGTTCAAAGAACAGCTCCTTGAATTGAGGTAGTTAAGGTGGATCAGGCATCTGGTCAGAATGCCTCCTGGATGCCTCCCTGCTGAAGGGTTTCAGACATATCCAACTGGGAGAAGGTCTGGGCTAGACCCAGGACATGCTGGAGGTATTAGATCTCTTGGCTGGTCTATAAAGGTCTCAGTTTCTTCTTGATGGAACTGGTGGAGGTGGGCTTGGAGTGGGAAGACTGGTCTTTTCTACTTAGGCTGGAGGTCCAATGACCCTGCTGCAGATAAGCAGAAAAAATAAATGAATGGAAAAATAGATGAATGGATCAAAATAAAGTCATTATTCATGATTTCAATATTTTTCCATTTTAGCCTCAAAAATGGGCCATTTTTTATGTTCATATATGTCCCCTGGATACCATTTTTGAGCATTTGGACATGTTTGTATATTTGGTTTAACTATTTGCTGGTATTAAAAACTTTTGGTTGGAAAAAACTGTCCAAAAGAGTTCACAGGTGTTTGAAAAGACATCATATGAATCAGTGTCTCATAGTGTCAGATTAATCTCAAAAATAACTAATCAGAGTTTGAGGAACAGATGGAGAGTTACAGGTGACTCAGCAGATGCTGAGATTCACCATGGATGTGGAATAAAACAGGAAAGACGTCACAGCTCCAGTTTGAAAACAATAGAAAATGAAATTTTTCATATTCTGGAGAAGAAATCACAAACAAATAGTTGAATATAAATAAGTGCAAATATCACAAAGGTTAATTATGAGAATAACTGCAGACGGTCAAAGATAATATGTGGCTAAAATCAGTAACTTTGTAATAACAGTGTGTCTGAGGTTAAAGGTGCCTGTCAGAATTTTCTTGTAAAATTTATTGATAATGGAGAGTCTGGGTGCCAGTTCAACCAATTCTTTTTGACAACTACATAAAAAAAAGAGAAGCTGATAAGAAAATAGACAGAAACATCTGCAGGGTAAGAAATAGAAAGTTACAAAAAAGAAAGTGGACTTTGAATTTTGCTTTTCAGTCTTATTCTTTTTTATTATTTCGAAGTTTTACACTGACCATAATGCATGTAATGTTGTTGCTCTATTTGTGTCCATATACCTCTGCAGGATTAAATCTCCGTAACAGCAGTAACGTGACTGATCAGTTTCTGCTGAGCCACTGCTGAGTCAGGAATCGTCTCTGAGCTGGTGATGTAGGTTAATCTGGACTCTGTTTGGGCTGTTTCCACTGTGACGTCTGCTGATGCATCTCTCATGACCCATAGTCAGGGTTCACAGCGTCTGGACTGGGACTGTCTGTGTGGACTCTGACCACAATATTCACTGAGCACAGATTTGGTTTTAGGGTAAGTTAGGTTATGGTTCAGCATTCAGTCACAATGGTTAGTGTTAGAGGAAGGGAGGAAGGGATACATTATGTTAACAGGTGCATTTCCATCTTGTGGTTTTTATTTTTGTTTTAATTTGTATAAGAATATTTAATAAAAAACACAATAGGTTAATATAGTGTTAACAGGTAAATGCAAATAAGCTTGATGGGAACATATGGGCATGTGTAGACCAAAAAGGTGCAACGTTCATGGTTCACTGTCAGTATTATCCTCCTAAGACCCAAGAAAGTAAAAGGTTTAGCTTTTTTACACTAAATAATTGCCTTGATTGGAAACAGCATGATGCAACAGTTCTTACAGATACATTTTATTTTTCTCATGGAATGTCCTTTGCAGTGGACAGTGCTTTCAATTTATTTATTTATTTTTTTGGAAAGCTGTGAAACTCTTGTCCCCTACGGTGGCCAAAAATGCATTGCTGGATCTCAGGAGGTTAATACAAGACAAAAAACATAAATGTCACTTTAGATGGAAAACAGCAACAAAATGCCACCATGTATGAAGAGCTGCATGAACAAACCTCAGACAAAAGCTTTGACAGACCATGGAAGAGTGTGAAACAACAGTAAACTAGAAGCACTCGGAGAGCGCAGACCTCCGCCAAGGCAGATCAGTGCCCTGGATTTGGATGAAAATTTCAGGAAATGTTGATACAAGGACACAAGGAACGAATGATTACATTTTGGTGGTGATCGGGGGTGGGGGGGGCCCACGGGGGGGCCCACTGATCGGCCTTGGCGGAGGTCTGCGCTCTACAAGTGCTTTTCTAGAAAAGACAGTGCAGACCTCCGCCAAGGCCGAACAGTGGGCCCCCCCGTGGGCCCCACCCCACCCCCGATCACCACCAAAATGTAATCATTTGTTCCTTGTGCCAGTATCAACATTTCCTGAAATTTTCATCCAAATCCATCCATAACTTTCTGAGTTATCTTGCACACAAACAGACAGACAGACAAACAGACAGACAAACAAACCAACGCCAACAAAAACATAACCTCCTTGGCGGAGGTAATGATTATGATTGACACCTACTGTTCAGTTTGGGGGTAAAACCAGATGCAAGTTCCTTAATACCCATCAGTCCCTCAATCTACAGCTGAGGAAGTATGTTACAGTTAAAACCATGATGATGATGATGATGATGATGATGATGATGAAGTAAGTCTTGTAATGCAGTTAGGTGGCCTAACGTGCCTAATGACTGTCCTCAGAAAGTGGGTTAGGGTTGGGGGTCTGGAGGAGAGTTAAACAAACGTGCCTGTGTCTATTTAAAACTGAAAGTACTGTAGGTCAGAGCTCAGCAGGAGATCATGACGACAGTTAGACACATATTTGAAACCTGACAGGGTGCGACATGCTGCAAGGGATCATGGATCCAAATGAATTTATGCTTCTCTGCAAACATGTACATTAACAGCTCATTTGGACATTTATTTAACACCATGTACAGAGCCATTATGTCACAGTTTAGGTCTGTAAAACAGTATGTTCATTGGTCATTGATGAGTCACAAAATGTACTTTTAAGACTTTTTCAGGTGATGTTGATAAAGCTTCAAATATTAAGACAATCTACCAAACTGGAGTCTTGAAAGTCCCTACCCCCATTGCTGAAGAAGTTCTGGTTCTAAACCAGAAAAGTGTTTTGTGTCACTTTGGGAATAATGGTTATGGGTGAAAGCTGTTTCGAACCATCCATCCATTTTGTGAACCCCTGACTCCTTGTGAGGATCGTGGGGGTGTTGGAGCTTATCCCAGCTACCTATGGGCAAAGGTGGGGCATGGATGCATCACCAGTTCATCACAGGGCAAAGCCGTTTCCTTTGCTGTTAAAAAACAAAGTACTGGTTCAAGATGAGGCATCAGCTCTGAACAGGCCTTGGAACTGTAGTGGAAAAAGGTTATTATTTAAATGTAATAGATGAGAAAAATTCAGACTGACCAAACCAGCCAAAAACAAGCAATTCTTGGTAGATTAGTCTGCATAAACACCAATATTTCTTTTTATTTAAATTATTGTGTGGAAAGATGAAATAATTTGTATTGTCATATATAATTACCATTTAATTCTAAGTCAGTTGTAAAGTATTAAACAGCTTCTGTCAAGTGTTGAATGTGTCGTAAAATTCACAGGTCTGTTTTTTTTTAAATTGGAATTTGTGGATTGTTTTACACATCTTTTTTCAGTGCCCATCTACACATCTAACTTGGGTTTGATAACGCTGCAGATTCTGGTGTGATTGTCCAATAATGTTGTCCAGGATGATCCTAGTTCTCATTCACTGAATAGGTAGAAATGCCTGTGAGTCTGTACTGAGGGCACACTGTGCTCATGGTCGTGCAGAAGGTCAGGGATAACAGAGTGACAAGGGGATGACAGCTCCTTTCTCTCTGCAAGGAGATTGAATTTGTACCCCCCTGTGAGGTCTCCCAGCATGCACTGCAGGCCACTGTCACCTGAGCAGGTGGAGGAGGGGACTCCGACCCACAGACCCACATAATGAAGAGGAGTCAGAGAGGGAGGAAGAGTCAACTGATGAAAGTGGAGATAAATTAGCAACAGGTGTCATGCTTGTTCCTGTCAGCCATGTTGGGCTCATGGGCCCTGCAGCTGGGCCATTGCTATGGTAACCTTTGGCCGGTGTCTGGTTTAGTTGCCATAGCAATGACCTAACCAAACAGTGCCTGTCTGAGCCGTCATATTCAGGTTTTATTTTTTATTTTTTTTTAATCAACATGGGGTTTTTTTTTGTACCCTCTTGGCTTCCAGTGACAAATGTGTGTTACTTCATGTTTTCAGAACAGAAGACAACAAAGAAGAAGACACCACTAAAAGGCAATCATTCACTGGAATAGAATAATTTATGGAAAACACTGATTCACATCTATTGTATAAAAGTGAAGTGGACTTTGTTTGTGTGTGTGTGTGTCTCAGGCATCGCACAAAATCCGGAAATAGTTGACTGCTGCAGTTTGGCATTTTTATGTATTTTTGGTCAGGGAAGAGACTGGCAAAAATGGCAAGTTGATAGAACCAATATTTTGAGAGATATTAATAATTTTGGAATACGATAGCCATACAATCATGTCGCTATGCCCAGAATCTTAGAATCATCATTTAAGTGGGGTTACCTAGCAACAGATAAACAATAGAACAACGCTGCCATGGTGTCAAATTTCATGTGCAGAAACAGACATGCCAGCTGAGAGGTTATTCAACTGAAAATGCCAGTGGGATTTACCAAGACAGTAAAGGAACGACCTGTATCAGAGGATCTAGAACCCTTGTTTCCCCCACAGGTCAACACACTCTTTTAGTTTATTTCACTCATTTAAGGGGATACTGTCCAGAACAAATTTTACAATTCAAAAAATGAACTGTAACCTGAACAATTGTACTTGTACACATTCCATATCTGACAGCAGAAAACAGGAAAAAGAAAAATAAATGTTATATTTTGTGCCTCTTTCTTCATATAACAACATAACAAAATGATAGAATTACACCTGAACATCTCTTTACATGACATAGTCCATACATTCTGTCATCTGTCAGTAAATGGGATATACATTAGTAAATTCTTTTATCTTCATCATGCAGATTTATGGAAACCACTGAAAATGTATGTGAAATTGATAATTCTGTCTTCATTAGTGTATAATCCCCTAACAATCACCTGTCCTTACAATGTATGTCTTGTATGTACAGAGGGAACGGGTCCTCCCCACATCCACATTTGTATTTGTTTCATTGTTCTAGTTTTTAGCAGGCTGCATTCGGTGTTAAGGTGCATTGCCGTCACCTACTATATTTGTATGTGGACCAGAGTTAATATCCCTGAATGGACAAAGCAAACACAGGCTCTAATGTGGAAAATATTTCTGAATTTGTGTCATTTTAATGTTTCTAAAATATAGATTTGGTAATAATAAAGCTTCCCACACAACACAGACTCTAATACAGTCTTCTCCTAAGCACATGACTATGTGTGAATCATGCGTATAGAACCATCACTGTTGGAGACTTATGAGAAGCCAGAGTAAAACAAAAGTGTAAAAAAGTAGAAAATGGGGAGTTATTTCATTTACGTCTTTTTGTGTATTCACTGTCCTGGGTGCTAAGAAGCTTTAAGTCATTTTAAACCCAAACCTTCTGCAGTATCCAAACTACTTCTTTGTCTTTGTGAGTGCCAGTCCAACATTTCACCTTCTCCAGGCATTTTGAAGCCCTAAATATAAAACCAGTCATGGAAACTGTTTCACTACCTACAGTCTAATTGAATATAGACTCCAGCAGGCACACACTGATCTGCTACGAGGGTCTCTGAGTTCAGGACAAATGGAAAACTCCCTCCCTCTCTCTGGCTGTGTGTGTGTTCAGATGGTGTCAGATTTGTCAGGCCAGAGGTCAGTTTATTTCCAGCATCCCTCTTCATCATGCAACTGTCTCTTACACGCACTCGGCCTGATCTATCCGTCATTTGCTGCTTGACGTGAATATCACTGAATGAGCTGTAAGCAATAAGAACCACCAAGTGTTATTAGTTATCTCAAATAGATAACTCCTATAGCCCCTCACTCTAAGTTGGACCAAGGTCTCAGATGCACAGAAGACTTAATCTCTGCATTGGTGTTGCTCTGTAAAAGATTCATTCATACTAACTGCTATCTGCAGGAGTATTATGCTGTACTTTATACATACAGTATAAGGTGAAAAGCATCTCTCCATTTGTGCCTCATACTCTGCTTCCATCTAGTGGATAAAAGCTGTCACTATCCGAGCACAGGCAACTCTTTTATTATTTAATTTTACTGATTAACCCATAAAGACCCAACCATCCACCATCAACCAAAACCATCTACTGATCTAAACTGTTTAATTTAATTTAATTTCAAATCCAATGTGGTGGCATGCAGAGTCTAAACCATGAAGATTGTGTCACTGTGTAATTATGAGAATCATATTTATTTAAGCATTTATTTAAACATTTATTTAAGCATTTATTTAAGTATTTATGCATCATCCCTCACATCAGGATACTAAATGAGACACTAAAAGATGTGCACATGGCAGACAACAAACATAGCCAGACTAAAACAGCATGAAAATGTAACACACATGAATGTGAGACTGGACCATGAAGAAAAGACATCCTATTGTTAAAAGATCTATTGCTGAAAATGAAAACTGGTGGAGGAAGCATTAAGGAACTCAGGTATATACAGTAGATTCATGGTGAAGGAACATGACGGGAAATTAGACCATACGAGCCAATAGAATAAGTTCATTCAGTACGTGTGTGTTGACATACTGTACCTAAAACCACTTCTTCTGCTTGTCAAATGTGAAGAGCTTCTGCTGCAGGCTGTACTTCTGCAGAGGACCTCCTTCCACCTGGTCCAGTCCTTTGAGACCTGGAGCAAACACTGCAGGTGTTCAGCTTGGGAAACCCTCCAAAAACTGAATGTCCTCCAGTTCATTTGGCCTCAAACCAGTTCTTTGTCAAGCGTCAGTATGAGGACACAGACTTAGTCATCTGTTTTTTTCAGAGGCTCAGGAAGCACCAGGCTATGAACTGAAAACTGTCTAGGATTGGCTGCACCTCCTCCAGTCTGTGTTTCTCCAAATCAAACTGCTCCCAGCTTCAAGGTTTCCTCCTCGATCCATGAAAACTTTTTCTTCTCCAAATGCTTTTGCAGATCCTCTGCTTTTTTTAGTGCTGTCTTTGACCTCTGGGCCTTTGTATGCTCCTCTGATGACTTGGAAATTCAGAACACATGGTTTGATGATAATTGTCTCTCAGTATCATAGGTTTTGGACATGAAAAAGAAGTTGATAGAAAAATGTAAACAAAATCTGTGACAGCATTTGACACAAAACTTCTGTGCATAAAACTGTGAGGAATTATGGTTGTACACATTTAAAGTGATAAATTCAGCAGTTTCACTACAATTAACAAACATGGTTACGGGTTAATTAGTAAATTATTAAATAGTGTAAAAAATGTTCAGAGCAAAGTATCGGCCAATATAAGACCATATATATTATAAATACAGGGGAGCAAATACGATAATGAAGATGAATCTGATTGAACAGAAAATACAAATAAACTTATTACATTACATCCAGTTTACTTTTGTATTCAAACCAATTAGTTACAAACCTATTTTTGAGGATTACAACAATAAATGTTTTCAATCAATCTTTATGTATATAGCACTTTTCATACAGTGAGGATGTAGCACAAAGTGCTTAACATATAAGTTTAAAAATCAGTACCCTCCGCACGCGCACACACACACATACGGGTTTATGTGGTTTAGCCAGACAATTTCTCCAAACAGGCCCGGTGGTGGTTTAGGTGAACTACCCTTTCCCAGGGTCCTAGAGCTATAGGAGTTGCATTGAAACACTTTAAAAATTCTGAAAAAAATTTAGGTCACTTTAGCTCTCAGATACACCCTACAGAACTCGATACACACCTCCCTAACTTTATTGTGGTTTAGGCAGACATTTCTCTTTTTGACAAATATGTGGTTTACACGGACTAAAAAAACCCTATCGGGACTTTAAAGGGACAATGATGTCATTTGTCAGTCACCCCTCATTAACATAAACACACAATGACCTGACAAACATTATCAGGACTTTAAAGGGACAATGATGTCATTTTTAAATCATCCTTTATTAACATATAAAAACACACTGACCTGACGGCACCATGCATTAAAGGAACAGGACATTTATATTTATTTATGTAATATATAGATCTAAAACATCAGTAAAATGCAGTGGTGACACTGACCAACAGCCTAATACAGCAAAAAAAACACAAGGGCCTTTTTAATTCCTTGTAACTCAAACATTTTATTACCTCCAGTATTTAAGGATGACTTTACATTTCTGCTGCTTCACAGCAAAACCGAGCAGCATTCTGCTATACAAACATAAGACTTCGTAACATGACAAAACAAAATAACAACTTAAAACGGCTCCATATAGTTGGTTTGGACTAATCTATCTCCAAGTGTTAAGAATAACACAAAAGGCTGACAGCGAATTTAATTTTTTTTTTTCTGACTGCCTCTTTGCAGCTATTCCTCAGTTTCTACCAAAGTCCCTAATATTTTGCACTGTTTTTTGTGCTAGCACAGGGCCTTCTACCAGCTTGCATTGACTACATTCATTTTTGGTGGCCAGTTTTCCTTTTTGAATGTGATCTCTGAAATGTCGCAATACTGCGGCAACCTCAGCCTTCAACCACACTTTCTTTGGCACTCTTCTATGCTGGTCTTCACAAGCATCTTGTCCTAGAAGATATGCAAAATAGAAAAATAAATAACACACAAACCAAAAAAAATTGTGTTGGTTAGTTTGAGTCAATAAAGTTAAGTTAAACTATTGCTAAGGCTGACAAGAAATTGTCTCCTTGAGGAAACAATAATTCAGTTAAGGTTTCCAACTGATTGCTCACTTGATGTGATTCCAACAACTAGACAGTTTTTTGTTTTTGTTTTTTGCATTACATCAAAAATCTCCAATAACACAGCAGTAGTAGTGCTAAATTACTGATATGCATCACATTAATTACCATTGCTTATTCATAGACAAGGAAATTTAAGCTTGAGAGTTTTGTGCATCACTGGTCTTATCTGTCCTGGGTTCACCAACACTGGTCTGAACCCGGGACACTGATAAGTACTGCAACACCCAGGCTTGAAAGTTAAAAACACCAGCAAGATAAACAAGATGAACTCAGAATGCCTGATTCGTATAAAAAGAAAAAAAGTTAGTGTATAGTGATGTGTGTCAAACCTGTGGTCATGATCTATCTGTAGTAGTGAACCAAACTGAAGCAAAGTGAAGACAACGCACAAACACCAAAAACTGAAATTCCTTGAATGACACTTCAGCTCGTCTCCAAAAGAGAACAAACCCCCATAATAGCCAATGCTAAAATGCCCCACTTTACAACAGAAATAAAAATGTTCACAGCCTGGAAAAAAAAAATTGTTTTTATCTCTATAGCTAATTTCCCTGCCCATGACAATGATACGGTGTTTAATTTTCACAAAAAATTTCACAATTCACTTCTTCCTTTATAGTCAACTTGGCTTACCTTCAGAGGGAGGAGCAGTCTCAGTTACTGTAGATGACACTGACAATACAGACCCTGCTGAACAGATAATTTGACAAGAGTATTTTTTTTTGCACGGAAAATAACAAATTTTATTGACAGAAACAAATATAATGTGAGGTAGCTTACCAAAATCTTCCATGTCATGAACTTGCTCTTTGATTGTAGCGTCAGTATCCATAGGCTCCACAGTTCCACATTCTGTTGCTGTGACTGCCGTGCTGCAGTCATCAGATTCGCTTGCACTGGCTTCAGTGTCACTGAACACAATCTCATCTGGCAAGAGGCGTAAGTGAAACTCATGTAAATAGATGGACATAAAAACAACTGAAAATGTGCAAAATAAATGAATTAACACAGCCACAGTACGTAAAAATTTTAAACTAGCCTGCTCTGAGATGCAGCAGTGATGTTTATATCAGGGGTGTAACAATACACGTATTTGTATTGAACTGTTTGGTACATAGCTTTCAGTTTGGTACACATTACAAACCAAATGTTACATTAAACAAGTCTTATATATATGGAAAACAAAATATATAGCTCAAGTGTATTTTAAAATGAAGTCTCACTGCACTCAAACCTGCCACACCACAACCAAAACACTATACCATGTTACTCCTGTAAGACACACTGGGGATGCAGCTTTGCTAAGCTACTGCCAGCTAGCCACAAGATAGTAAACACTATTACCAGGCCAGAACAAGATCCTCTGATAACCTACAGATCTGGTGTTTGGTGCCACATCAGTGTCAGTTTTGTTGTAAATTATGAGGCCGATGGTGAGAGAGTGGTGGATAAAAACATTCCGAACTGAAGAACGAACCACTGCAAAGCTACAGACTTTCCTTAGTGGCTAACCTAGTATGAGCTGCTGCATGGTGAATGACTCATGTCAGGAGTCGGACCTAGAGCATACACGCATCCTGAACCAGGATATGAAACCCACTTTGGGTGACAGCTTCTCGTTCAGCAGCTGACAGCAGTGAACATTATCCCAAAGCGCAGTGTGTAGTAAATTGCCAGCGCATCAATTTGGCCAGACGACAGAGAGGTACATTAGTGATGGCTGTTCAGCTTGTGTTTATATGATTGTAGCATTAAACACAGATGTTCATTCATGTATTTATCAGACTAAAAGAGCTCAGAGAGCTCAGGGGACATGACAAATTCACTGCTGACACACGGTGGGCAATAGAACGACAAAAGAAAAAAAGGAGGCCAATTACATTTTTTAAATGTAAATAATAAAGTCAAGGACATTTCTGTTTGGCTGTACCGAAAACATACCAAACGGTGACACCACTGAATCATACTGAACCAGCCCGTGAACTGTGTGTACCGTTATACTCGTAGATCAGGGCTCTCAAACTCATTTACTTTCAGGTGCCACGTTCAGCCCATTTCATCTCAAGTGGGTCAGACCAGTAAAATAACTGCATAATAACTTATAAATAATGACACCTCAAAATTTTGCCTTTGTTTTAGTGCAAAAAAAAACCCAATTCAATTGTTGAAAATACTTTTATAAAACTATCCAAACAAAAAAAAAAAGTAAAGAAGCTGAAAAAAAATGAAATTTCTTGAGAAAAATTAGTGCAATTTTAACATATTCTGCCTCAACTTATCATTTACACATGTGCATTGTGGATCGGATCTACAAAGACACTGTTGTTCATCCATCAGTCTTAATGGTGACCTTGACTTCAGTTTTGTGGGTCCTGGAGTGGCTTGTCAGCCCTGTTTTTGCCCTGAAGTATCTGCCACAAAGACCTGTCGACTTTGAGATGAGGGAAACTGAAGTGTAAAAATGCTTGACTAATTTCCTGGTTTTAGGATTCATTTCTGTGGCACTATCCTTCACAGACATGTTACACTCTCTGGTTTGATCTTTGTGGAGTACGACTGATACTGCAGCACGATCACTTTGCCCTAAAAATGAAACAATATCAGTTTATAAAACAATATAAAAGCAGTTGCTCTCTCTCTCTCACCACCCAGTGCAAATATGAATCACCTCAAAATAATACTCATAACAGAGACTTCAAAAGGACAGAAACATTTAAATTGCCTTAACCACATGTAATAGGCTAAATGCACTAAATCGCAAAAGCAACAAATTTACCCCTGTAACTTGCTGACAAAACCATTGAGTTAAAGTAGACTTGTCCAGTTAATTTGACATGTTTATCATGGAAGTAGTGGCTAAACGTAATCGGGAGGAGTCAAATCACCTGCTCCTTTGAGTTAGCACAAGACTGCCTGGGATTAAGAGCCTCTTAATGGGTGAAAACATGACACCATTGTGTTGAATTTCATGGGTATATAGTCTTTATTGTAGAGCTCAGGCTGTTGATGTGGGCATATGCATAAACAGCTATAGATTAAAGATTTTTTGTCTTACCTCAATCATGCAGATAAGTTGGAGATAAGTGTTTGATTATTAACTGTAATGTGATTATTGAATTTAAGAGCACTTAAGGCATTACACTACAGCATTACAGACAAATGTAATGTGATTACTTTAGTAAGTTTGTTTTTTAACCCCAACACTGTTTATCATTAGAGCATAACACATGCTATACATCCACTTACTGTCCTTTTACACACTGTATGAATTCACTAAATATCTCACCTTTGCATACATAGCCAAGCCACTTGTAGGAAGATATAAGTCCCAGACACTCAACACACTTGTCCACGGAGGATACTGTTGCAGATACCAAGCGATAGTTTTGACACTGCCCGACAAACATTGCAAAACCTTGAATGTAACACATGTACCACAGATTTACAAGTTAATATCTACCAGTGAAGAAAAAAAAAAATCAAGTTAAATGTGACATTTAATTTACCTTTGTGCTGACAGCTGGATCCATTTGACCTGGACAGGAGAGCTGATTGTAGTGATCAGTGGCCGCCTGAAAAAAAGAAAGAATGAGAGCAAATGGGTGCTCTTTGTGCATGAGTTGGTATTGTTACAAAATTTTAAACCATGAAAAAAGAACAAAAATTGAGTGGCAAATCAGCAGTCTGAAAAACAAGAACTGACATTAAAAATATTATGCTGTGTTTATGCATGCTTAATGATTACTCTATCGCACTGTACACTTTGAAGAGCATGTTTTGAGAATAGCTTAACACACCATTGTCAATATAAACCAGGGATTAAAACAAAAATTTTTCATCTGACTGAAAATTTTCTTCTGGTCAAAATCATTGGCCACTATTAAAAATGATTCAATACAATACTACTATAGCGTACAAGTTTATATAGTCAAATTTGGCAATACTGTGAAACACACTGAATGGGAGAGTGTACAGGTGTAGAAGATTACTAACAGGGATAGAAAAAATGTCATGAGTGGTATTAGTGGGGGTCTGGGGGTCCTCCCCCAGAAAATTTTTAGAGCTTCAGGTCAATTTTGGTGCTCTCTGGTTAATTTTAAAGGGTATGAAAACCTTTGAAGCAAGTGAAAATAATAACTAGAAGAAAACCTTACTGCAAAAAATGAGTGAAAAACTTTTTAACAATTTAGGAACTCCTAAAACATAACTCCAACTCCAACAGCACATGAATTTTGGGGAAAATGTCTGTATAAATGTAACCCTAACCAACTCATACAGAATTTTCTTGTGGCAAACTCTGCACATGCACGCACAAGGTTGCTTCATTTTTTTGCACCATGATCCAATTGGAGTTCCATCGTCTCCCTTCTCATCAAGCCACGCCCACCTCCATCTATTTTTCACGCATCCCTCAATAGTTACCACCTCAGCACCTTCCTCTACAAACGTGTCCATGATGTCGTATATGCTAGCCAAAATAATCTGTACGTCGTCAAACCTGCGTCCACAACCCCCTCCCGCCAATATCATGTTTTCTTCTGATTGGAAGAAATTACGTCAACTGAAACAGAAATTATATTCCGTTCCAGATACTCTCTGAGGGTATTTAAAAAACAGTGGCTTTGCAAATACCAAGGGTGTTACTCATTCATTCAGTTTTATCTTCGTACTGTACCACACAGATAGAAATAAGATGCTAAACGGGTCAAAATAAAGCACTTATGCAGTCGGGCACATAACCGCGTAAGACCGCGGCGCGCACAGCCGCACGCACGGGAAGGGCACATACACACAAACACTACTCATATACCGGCAAGAGGAGATAAGCTATTAACCCAAACATGAAGTTCCATGCAGATCAGTTCTGTCTTCTTCCCTTTTCGCTGTGGTTCTTTCATAATGAAAGCTACTTGTTAGCACTAAACTAAAGTTAGCGTCTGGAGGCTGAACTTTGGTAAAGCTGAACTTGTCCATGTGTTTCTGAGGCACAGAATGAGCGTTTCCTTCCAAAGAGAAATAGTCATCAATCTCTCCTCCCGACATAAAAATAAAGAAGTCATCTTATTGTCATCACTGTTAAACCTATCAGCCCCCTGTGCGTGGCGTGCCTGTGTTAAACACCTGCAGACCCAGGACAGGATTGCGGTGCCAACTGGACTCCGCAAAACACGTGGGGAAGTTACTTCAATATGACTTTTTTCCCCCCTCAATTTTTCCATTTGACGGAAATCTGTCGTGGTGACGGAGAACTTTAATCCCTGTCTTAGACAGAAACCATCGATGGTATTCAACTGTGTATTCACTCATTTTTCCTAGAAGGGAAATTGGAGACAGTGGTCCCCTTAAGGTCAGCCTGAAAAACTGTTGGTGAAATTGACCCATGGGTGTGACCAAGTGTCAAAGAGGGGATGGTTAAAGCACTAAAACCACACTGGTGCTTTGTAGGGTATGTGCATGTGAACCTGTGACAGACATAGCCTCAGCCCCTTTGACATTCGGTTTGCCACATCTCCTCATTTGAGATTCTGCTCTGAATCTCCAAACCCTTTCCTACTTCTCATTTCAAAGATGATATGCTCTCTTGTTGTGCTGCTTTCTCTCCCACCCTCAAACAGATTTGTCAACAGGTAGCTGTGGACCTGTCCATTCCAGCCTCAGGTCCACTTCACAGCCTTCAACCAGGTGACTTCATGCTGGTCACAGACTTCAGAAGGCCCAACAAGCCACCAGGGTTCACGTTAGTCACTGCAAAAAGGTCATCTCTGCATCAGCCGCCTAAAAGGTGCACGACCCAAGTCAACACCCAACGAGGTAGACCAGGACGAGAAGTGGCTGACATCAGTGGTAAAGCCAAAACCACCAACGAACAGATGGTGAATTCAAACGCTCTGTTCCACCTGTGAAGCTGATGACATTCCTACGTGGGAGCGACCCCCTGAACGAGATCAAGAACGTAAACTTTTCTCTCACTTTCTGCTTTCACACATACAGCTAAAACAACCCTGAGTGCAAGCCTAGCGCTGCTCATGGGTCACATGGTTGACATCACACAACCACTGCACAGTACATGTTTAGGCCTGTGTCTGACTAGGTCAAACAGAGGTGAGAACACAAACCTCTGGTTCATGGAAACCCTACAGTGTCATCTAAAGCCAACCCTAGTAAGACATAGGGGTGGTTCACAAACGGACTGTGTTCATGAACTCTGACGGACAGTTCAGAGACATCACTCCTTCTACGTCCTCGCCTGAAGAAAGGGCCTGGACTCAGCTGATGGTCATCACACACCAACCAACCATCTCAAGCAGCGTCCCTGACTGTACTGATCATTTTCTTGTCTCTCCTTGTTGTTGTTGTAAAAGTTATCCTTGTATTCTGTAACATTCAACGCAAATATTAAGTGTTAATTATGATATAGACCTAGACCACGGCACCCGTTCAGGGGGCCTAGATTTAGTGACCTCAGAGCATCCTATGGTGCCTTGTTCTCCTGTCTATTTTCATAGTCGTTCCATCTTTATTGTGCCCTTACTCCTACTTCTGAAAATGCCACTACAGTAGTGAAGACAACACGTAGGAAGCCACAGTCAAAGAACTGGGTCAATCTTCCTCAACACAGGTCATCTGTCACTAACTCCTGTTGTAAAAAGGGTTTCCTGTACTAAAGTTCGTCTTCTCAGATTTATTTAACAAAATACAAAAAATAGAGAATAAAATACATATGAACTTAAGCACACAGTCCAAACACAGCCAGAAAAACTGTGAGCTCCTCTGGGCTCTAATGTCACATACCCCCTAGGCTCGTAGCACCCCCCAGCTCACCTGAGGATCTTAAAGCTACAAGGTCTTATATTTATCCTGAGCAACTTGTCTATACATTGACATGAAGTAACTAAAATGCCATGAGCATGCAAATTATAAAGCAAATATTATATTACAATCATTTGACACCTTTTTAAATGCAATTAAATGATGAACTTTCTAATCACTAATTAATAACAGAACTGAACTGAAAAATGAAAATCTGTGAAAATCTTTATATTACAGCACTGTAACTCTTAAACCTTTGCTCTGAACACACCATAAGATCTAAGAAGGAAATAAAAAACAAAGATATTACTTTAACATTCTATCCAGTTGAGACTTAAAATATTCCAATAACATTTGATCACGAAGGAATACATTTTACTGTTGAGGCTGAAGTCTGAAAATGAATTAACTTTACTATTCAAATAAAGTTATGAAATGAGCCTTTTTAACTGTTTTTAACAGTGACAATCTCCAGTAGAGTGCTATAATATGAGGCCTACAACATAACTCCCCCAAAAATGTGCAAACTGTACATAAACTACAGGTTTGAAAGTTTTCGCTCACATTCAAATTTACTGCAGTTATTTCAAAAGAAATCTTACAGCTTAAACACGAATTTCCTCTATCTTACTTGCACCTCAGTTGGTCTGACAATGCGGCTAACCTATACATACAGGCCTACTTAAGACAAACTCTGCAGACTTCTAAAAGTAAATTCTAATGTGACTCAGTGTTGCACACAAATAACATAAACACTGACAATCCTTGTGCTTTTTCAGCTAGGTGCAATGGGTAAAAGCAGAACTGGCTCTGACTTATATTTATTGCAGTGATTAAATACATTTTCTTTCCTTTAATGGGAACACTTATTGCACAACAATTTGAATTCTTACAGTTTGTAGAACAAAATATTCAATTCATTTTTCAAAATTCAAAACATACTGCAGCAGCAATGACATTTTTTCCCCCTTTCCTCATACAGCCCCAGACAACCAGTGACCAGAACCATCTACTGATCTAACCTGTTTAACACCTGCTGATCCACTAATCCTATCAATAATAAAATACAGTTCTTCATCTTTACATGGTCATCAGATATCAGACCATATTTGGATGTTCGGATACTCCGTAGTTACTGTGGAAACATTTTCATCTTCTACACCATTAAGTTGCCAGTAAAACCCATTGAGTTGGATCAATGACAGTAGATGGGAACACTGGGTTTATGTTCAGTTATTTATATCTTTTTCTTCTGTTTTCTGTTTAGATACAATAACCTTTGAATCTACTGTGAATATTCATGAAGATTTATATTAAAAATAGGGAATTAAATATAGGAAAATACATGATTTATGGTGAAACTGCAGAATATAGAGGATAATATGACAGTTAAAGCTGCTACATCACTTGAGGAAGGTTAAATGGAGAGAAACATTTATTTGGGAGCTTGGGCAATAATACTACTGGGTCTTTATGGGTTAAACAAAAGTGCATTTTGTGATTAACAATTACAGAGTCTGACAAAGTTTAAACACACAACTAAATACTCAAGAGTTACATAACTTTCCTTTATACAAAAGTGTATAACGTCACTAGAGACCTGTCGATAGACATATTAATTTTGATTATTTATGTTATTTGTCAGTTAGTCCTTTCAGCCCTAATTATTTTTCTTGATATACAGAACTTCAAGCCACTCCTTTGAACTAGATCAGACTACACTTGTCAAGATCTGTTTGTTTTTTATTGGTGGTCACAAAGGTTTAGTTGAAAAACCATCCTGAGTCTGAAATGCCACCAAATGATTTTCTTTTAACTCTTACAGAATGGACTTTGAACAATAATATATTCATTTTTATGGATAAGGTTTTCAGACAGACAAAAGGATGTGCAATGGATGCTTGCTATTCCCCATCTTATGCAGGACTCTACCTAGGTAAATGGGAAGAAGATTTTGCGTTTAATCAGGAAAAGAACAGCTTTTTAAAGCACATTGTCTGGTGGGAACGTTACACTGATGATGTACGCTTGTTTTGGTCAGGGTCAGAGGCAGAACTTAAAGCTTTCCATGGTTTCCTTAATAACATTAACCCAAACATTAAGTTGTCATTGGACTACAGTAAAGATAGCATTCATTTTCTGGACCTCACTATTTATGAAGACAATTTAGTGATGTTACACACATCCATTTTCAGAAAACCCACTGACAGAAACACTGTTCTACATACCAATAGCTTTCATCCCAAATGGCTTAAAGAAAACATCCCTTATGGCCAGTTTCAGAGGGTGCAACCAAGATGCAGATTTTGTGAGTAAATCAGGGGAGATGTTTGCACGGTTTCAGGCAAGGGGCTACAAGAATGCCACATTACAAGAAGCTTACACAAGAGCTAAACATCTGGACAGACACACCTTACTAGAAAGGAATCCCCATAAACAAACACAAAACAGAACAGTATTTGTCACTACAGTATAGTACAGAAGTGGACCAAGTCAAAAGAATAATTAATAAAAACTGGGACATCATTCAGAGCGACAAACAGCTCAGATGAATTTTTCCACAGCCTCCATTCATCACCTTTAGGAGATGTCCTACACTGCAGGACAAACTGGTCCACAGCCATCTCCAACCTAGCACTCCATCATGGCTGGGTCAGAAACCTAAAGGGAGCTACAAATGCGGCCACTGCAATCACTGTACAAATGTCATACAGACCAAAACTTTCATGGACTCTACATCACATCAACAATACACAATCAATCATTTTATTAACTGTAAAACAACATTCATCATTTGCAGACTGGAATGTCCGACCTGCAAAGTGTTCTACATCAGCCGGACAAAAAGATGTTTACTGGACAGACTGTCAGAACACAAATATGCAATAAGAACTGGAAACACAAACTACCCGATGGCAAAACACTACCTGGAACTCCACAACAGCAACCCATCTACACTACAAGCTATTGGCATCGACCACATTCCATCCTCCTTAAGAAAGGGGGACAGGCAAAAGACATTAAACCAACAGGAAGCTTTCTGGATTTTTAAACTCCAAGCCACTGTACCCCCTGGACTGAATGAAGAGTGGAACTTTTCTGTTATCTTATAATGTATTATCTGTTTCTTGTTTTAAAGACTTTACACTGGTTTCATCTTAATATGTAAATTTTGCACTGTTTTTTATTCATGTATACTTGTAAATATTTCTATTTGACCTGCAGCGACACCATCTGCTGGCCTTTTCCATGTGGACACCCTCTGCAGGCCATTCCCTTCATGCCCAGCTGGCAGGTTCCTATTGGTTAGACCCTACTATATAGGAACCGACAGTTTTTCAGGCTCCTGTTTGACTTCCTGATGAAGGCTTGAAGCTGAAACGCGTTGAAGTTTTTTGGGTCTAGATATGACCATGCCATGATAATAAAGGCATTTGAATGTTGAAAGAGAGTGCCTTGGCTTCTTCTTCCAGTGTGATAAATACTTTTTGAATCCCTTTTTCCAAAGAGCACCTCAAACAAACTCTTTTTGGTCTGAGAAGCATTCCTTCCCAAACATTTTTTGAATTAACATTCATTTATGCTGTATTTTTGGGTAAAATTATACCTTAATTGACGACATTGATCTTATACTTAATCAGAGTTAAATTAGTAGGATAACACCTATGGAACAGTTTTAAAGATACCTCTCTCACTTTATTGGAAATAAAAAACATCCTAGGGTAATAACCATACCTTTTCCCATTCCACATCAGAATATGAATTACTCCAAAAAAAGATGGAAGGTGGCTTACAAATTGTATCCCTTTGAATCCCTTCTCTAATGCATTTATTATTAGTTTTTTTTACTCAAGAATGGAACTAAATTTCCTGTGTATAATTCTGATTGTGCAATTTGAGGGCTAATGGTTGTTGAAGGACTAATAGTAGAAGATAGCAAAGTTTTTAAACCTGAAGGGATAACATCAAGCAACCCTGGTTCTACAGAGCCACTATCCTGCATGCTTTAGATGTTTCCCTGTTCCAGCACACCTGACGGTCGTTATCAGGCTTCTGCAGAGTTTGATGATAGGCTTATCATTTGAATCAGCTGTGTTGGAAGAGGGACACATCTAAAACATGCAGGATAGTGGCTCTCTTGGACCAGGGTTGCTGACCCCTGGTCTACATCACGGCACAGCGACCTAACCTCCAGAAAAACGGAGAATTGACCCGCCAGCTCAACAGTAGGGACGAGACCTCACTGTGGCCTGTGGCTTACTTCCAGTGCCTGTGGTTCACTATTTCTGGCAGGGCCAGACTGAGACTCATTTTCAGCCCTGGAGTTTCATACCTCAGACCAGCCCACTTTAGATCATGACCAATTATTATTAAAATCATGTCATTCTAACCTTACATGTTAGGTCTACACACTGTTCTGCAAAGCTTGAGACAAACAGAGCAGTAGAGACACTGATTTTTTTCACAGTAAGTCAGCCACTTGCGGTTTGTTCCAACTTTGCTATTAAAAAACTTTTGGTATAGTGATATTAGGGGTTTGACGAGGATGATACGAAAAAAATGTATGTGTATCCTGTGACTGAGGGTGAGCAAAGTAATCAAAGCTAACAAAAGACTCATCTTCATCTGTCTCCTTTGTGCCTAGTGGTTCAGGGTTGTGCTGCTGAGCTGCTCCTCTGTCATCAGTAGACTCTGCTCTCCCTTTCACACTTCCTCCAGTTTCTCTAGACTCTCCTGCACCTGTATCACAATAAAAAATTATATCGACAGACATTTGGACTTACTTAACCAATTCAGATATTTACATTGGCAAAATATGCAGGCTTATTTAATATTTCTTTATGCTGTTGCCTATCAGTTGTGGGCTTTGTGTATTTACTGTCTCACTTTTAATGATAAAAAAATAAAATCAGTCAGGACTATGGTTTGGGTCTAGAAAGCAGTTTTACTGGAACTAATGCTTGTTCACACAGTCTATTCTAACAGCTCACCTTTTCCTTCCATCCTGACAGGAACAATCCCCTCATCACTACTGGCTCCTGGCTCTGCTTCTGACACTAAAGCACAGTTTAAAAATGTTCAGAATTCTCAGCACAAATCTTTTATTTTGCAAAGCCTTGGTGTCAGTTTCATTCATGTAGTGCTGAATCCTGGAGCATCTCAGAGCACCTTTCATACTGAACAGGCCTACACCATACTCTTCATTGGAGCCTATTTATTCTAATAATCTTCCCTCTATGAGCAGTCCTACCTGCCCACTCTGGACTTGTGGGCTCATGGCTGGTGTCTGCAGCTGGATCTGCTGTCTGACTCTGAGGAGCTACAAGACAAAGTTTCCCAGTTCTGTGGCGTCGCGTCATACTATTATTTAAAATGCATAACGTTATGTTCCATGCCACAATGCCACACAATTCACTGACTCAATAATTAACTAACTTGAAAGGTGGTTTACCCGGTTCATCGTCCTCATTAGTTGTTTCCAACTGGGAGGTCGTTTTTGTGAAAAAGTTGCCGATTTTGTCACATTTGGCTACATTTGCTTCCAGAGCTTTCCTCTTTTTAATTCTTGTCTTCTCCACACCACCCTTGTTCTTTCTATTATCCATGTTTCAAACAGCAAACACAGCTGACCATCCACAGCCTACAGAGCACAGATCATATATGCTCCACAGATACAGTATAGAGCTACTAACCATATGCAAGGACAGATTACACTAGGTCACGGTACGTCTGCAAAAAAGAGGAAGAAAAAAAAAAACCCAGTTTGCTAGTAGAGGGGGTGGCGGCCCAGGAACAGCAGCAGCAGCTTACGTCATCAACCCAGTACTATGACTGACCCCCCCAGAGTATGGAGTATGGTGCTGATCCATCCTGCTTATGTTATGCCAATGCATGCATGAAGAATGTCACATGTCACTTTTTAAATCAACAGTTTACTAATAATAAGCATTTTTGTAAAGCAATAATTCTATATTGTTCTTTCCTCTTTAGTCTGATGATGAACTATCCAATAAATAATTGTGATCCTAGTTTTTGCACAGGGATCATTAGTGTAAACGGTGACATGGCTGCAGAGCATCAGTATGATGGGATCCACAACAACCATGTCACATCCGTCCACTGACACATTTAGCGTTTTTGTGTCAGCTGGTATTGTTTTAGATCCACAATACTAACATTTATGAAGAAGAGCACAATTAGCAATAGTAAGTCTATAAGTTTATTCCTAATAAAGTACTGGTACTGACCAGAGCGTCATGGGTAATGTCACGTCCGTCCACCAGCAAAAGTTTTCACATACACCTGCTATGAAAATCCAATATTTATGAAAATATAGGTTGCACTGTCAAAGAATATCAGTAGTCTGTGCACAAATGGATTAGCATTATTTCAACACAGTTCTATGCATTTCTTACAACTTTCTTTTGACAAAAATACAGTAGGGACGAGATCTCACTGTGGCCTGTGGCACCACTGCCAGAGGTGCCAGTGCCTGTGGTTCACTGTTTCTGGTGCCAGTGGTTTATTTCCAGTGGCTGTGGTTCACTGTTTCTGGTGCCAGTGGTTTATTTCCAGTGGCTGTGGTACTGCCGCCACTGTTCTATTGGTAAAGAGCAGTTTACAATGGCAGGCGCATCATACGACTATACGGACGTTCAAGCCAGGCATGAAGTAAATCTGTTAGTTGGTTATGGAATGGGAGTCAGGCTAATAATGCAGACGTAAGTTTGTTCGTGAATATAGACCAGATTTTGTTGAAACAAGTACTTTTGAGATTGAGTGACGCGGACATTTTTTCAACTGAAATTTTGTTAAATTAAGATTTTTTTTTTAAAAGATACGACTTTATTCCCTCAAAATTATGACTTTTATTCTCAATATTTCACTTTATTCTCGTAAAATTATGACTTTTTGTGTTCGGCTTTATTCTCATGAAAATACAGGTTTCATCTTGGTATTTTACGACTTTATTCTCGTAGTGACAAGTGTTTTTATTTTCTTATGCGGCCCTAATATGCCGTTGTGTTTAACAGGTTCTTCCAGTGTGGAATATTTAGCTGATTTCTGGTTTTCCAGTGGAGAACGATTATTTTCTTTGCGACAGTCAGGGCTTTGAATAATCGACCGGCTCTATTTGTAAAGTGTCATGAGATAACTTTTGTTATGATTTGGTGCTATATAAATAAAATTTGATTGGATTTGACCAGTATCAATTATTTCAAATTTATTGTGTTCCTTCTGTCTTCTTCTTCCTGTCATGCACTCAGCCATTGCTCATACCTTGTTAGTTTTCATGACAAACTGCTCCTTTTTTCCCCCCTCAAACATTTTCCATTGCATATCTATGACACTTGGATTGTATTAAAATTATACAGGCCCCAGTTTCCCAAAAGGTTTATTATTCACGTTTTCGTTAAAGGGTTGCCCAAAATAGTGGGAAGAATATGACAGATTACCGTGCAACACAAACAACGAATGTCAGTGTTTACAATATGTGAATCCTGTTTTGGGCAGGCTACACCTTCTGCTGGTACTGAGTTGGAACTCCTCTATGTAGCACTTGACAATGTTCAAAACACCGCGTCAGAACAAGGTGCTTTCATTAGCTCACAGTCCAATGGAATTGATAGGAACCCTTGGCACCGCCCATGGCATCCTGGTACCGAGCTGAAGAGGTGGTACCCGAGCCACGGTCCCATGGCACCTGGCACCGAGCCCTGTGTATAACGGTGCCACGGCACCTAGCGGTGGCCCCGAGGGTGGTACCGCGGTACCACGGCACCTGTGTGCCCGAGGGCCGTGGCATTCTGTCGGGTGTCGGTGCCTCAATATACACTCGCTGTCTGTCCAAAAATGGCCACTCCTTTGACCCCCTAAGGCCATTTGAGCCGTAATGTAAATGTACAGAAGGATGTTTACCCACAACCATCATGTTAGCTCTGCTCTGCACCACTTCCAACTGCCTCTGCCCCACTAAACTAAGCTCAGTTGTCAACAGCCCTCTTGAAAGCACACACTTTAGACTGAAGTCGACACAAAACATATGCTGTGTGTACATTTCAATAAATATGACCACATATAAAACACTACTCGCCAACAGTCGTGTAGCTAACGTAAGTGGTAGCTTAAGCTAACCTTAGCATTGACACTGACATATTCATGTCGCTCGGTGCTAATAGCATAGAACAGCTCGGCTCTGTGAAAACAGTGCATAAAGTCATTCTGAAAAACGTTGTATAAAACTGAATTCATCCTTACCTTGTACAGAGTGGTCCAAAGCAGCATTATTCTGAGTCCCAGCGAAAAACTGTCCGAGTGCAGCTGAGCTTTTCCTCCTGAAGCAGGAGTGTTTCAGAAGTCAACCTGACCCACATATGTTAGGAGGAAGAACACAATTAAACTGTTGTATATGTTATGAATTAAACTGTGCTGTATATGCCAAGTACATATTTGAAAAGTGAAGCACCCTCCCTTTGCCCTTTTTTCAGTGTGTTTCCATTTGTTTCTGTTTCCTTCTTTCTGGAGGTTCAACTGACGGGAAAACCCGTCCGTTAACAGAAGACCAAATCACTCTATTCTAAAACTAATTCACTGGAACTGAATACTAAGTCCTGTTCCTAACAGAAGTTCAAAAACTCACAGTTGGAGTGAAAACAGCAGAGTTGGGTCAGGCCGTCTTCAGCAGCTTTTCCACGGGTACACACAGTAAACACACGGGCTGTTCTCCACAAGCTTCTACACCCTTTTCCGTCCTTCTAGAAGGTTCGGCCTGTTTTTCCACCGGCAGAAATTATCTACTGATTTCTGTCCCCTTCAGAAACTCTTGTTTTCTTATTAAATGCTCTTTGGTCAGGCACATCTGTGTTGTTGACCTACTTCCACACACACTGGCTCATTTGGGGTCTTCTTCTCCCTTCTTCTGTTTCTTCTCAGTTCGGTAGCAGCTGTGCGGACACCTGTCTACACTGTCTGAGCCAACGGTCACATAAACAGGGCCCGCTCCATGAAGAAAACAAACAGAGGATCCCTCTACAAAACATGTACAAATGACTGAATATGGGAATCCCTGTGGCGGTGCATCCAGGAAGGCTAAAACTAGAGCTGCACAATTAATCAAAACTTAAACTTACAAGAAATACTGCTTTGATATTTACCCTAAAAATTATTGACAACTTGGCATTTATGTCAGTCACAATATGTCAAATAACAAAATGTCAAGATCTACAAGCTGTAGATGTGTCCTGATATTTTTATGTCTATTTTTTTTTTTTTTTAAAAAAAGGAAAAAGATAGAAAAGAATTATTTAATATAATTATAAATTTAATATAATATAATTATAAATTTAATATAATATAATTATAAATTTAATATAATGTAATTATAAATGTAATATAATACAATCATAAATTTTATATAATTTTAAATTTGATATAATTACAAATTTAATCATATAATTATAAATGTAATATAATTATAAATTTAATATAATATAATATACATTTATATAATATATAATTACAAATTTATATAATACAAATTTAATATAATATAAAATTTAATATAATTATTTGGTTTAAACACACAAAACATACCTCCCATGCATTCATCCATTCACCCTATTAAGTATACATTATGTACTAATATGTATAAAAAAGCAGAAAAAAAGAAAAAAAAAGCATTCTCGTTCTATTCTAGAATGTGGATGATGTAATTTTGACGCACACCCAAAAGGACAGCACGCCAGCGCAGCGACCCTCACCCACGCTCACCCACACACACACACAGGCACGCACTGCACGCACAACCCCTACTTGGAGTCGACACGCCTCCAGGGGCGGGTGAGTTCTGTCTCCTGCCAGCACAACCTCACAGAACCCATTGGCCCCGCCCCCTTCGACGTATGCCCCTGGGGACGTACTGGCACGCAAACCTCCGTGGCCCCCCTACGCCTTGCCAGCCCAGCCCGCACAGCACTGGACCAGGGATGATTCGTTCTTCCAGACGTGGCGGAGCCTATCACCCAACCACCCCCTCGATAGGACCGTTGACCCCACGCCCTTCCGCTCGCACCCTGAGCACCATGCCAACCAGGTGACGCAGCGTAGTGCCACATTGCTAATGCCAGTATGTCTGACCATAGGGGTTCCCACCTGGACTCGTACCCACAACATTTGCTTCGCGAGACATGAGCTTAAACCACTGAACCAACGTGCTGCCCCACCCAATGGAAGCTCGACACTGTATTTAACCCTTATACAAATTACGTCACGCCTCACCCCTCCCACCCCCAAAATGCGTTCTAACAGAACGTTCTTAAAAAAAAAAAAAAAAAAAAAAAAAAAAAAAAACACTATTGACAGCCTGCCTTGGAAATGAGTAAACGCCTCAAATCAAGTCAAATAAAGATAATAATAATAAAAATAAATAAAATAAAGATTGAAGTAGCCAATCGCGAAGAGCATTTCAAGCCTATCAGAGGCAAGTTACGTGCAAATTCATGTCTTTGCAAACGGGAGGAAATACCGGATTTAGACCAAGACAGTTTCTCATTTTCATCAATACTAAATATTATGTTGGTCCTCCATAACTTTTCCCCTCACAAATCTTATACAGGGTGTCCCATAAGTCTCCATACATAGGAAAAATAAACGTTTCTTGTAATCTTGACATAAACCATTTTAATTTCTAGAATATGCTCTATGTGACTGCCATTTTGTCGGGAACACATTTCAATGCGTGTCTTCCACTGCTGAAGAACTAGAAAGAAATACATGTTAGAACCATGGAATGGATTATGTCTCCTATGTATGGAGACTTATGGGACACCCTGTATATGGAATAACCGGAATATATGTTTCAAACGTAAGTCGTTGTTTTTAAAGAATTGGGTTGATTACTGAACACTGCCTGTCTGTCAGTTGTTTAACAGGGAAGGTCACCTATTTACTTAGTGAATTTTGGTTGGAATATAAAACTCTGGTGCTCCCTAGAGAATATGCAGTTGTGTTTAATTCTATCCCTTCAGGTTGAAAACCTTTGCTACCTTCTACTATTAGTCCTTCAACAACCACTAGCCCTCAAACTGCACAATCAGAATTATACACAGGTAATTTACATCCATTCTTGAGTAAAAAAAAAAAAACTAATAATAAATGCATTAGAGAAGTGATTCAAAGGGATACAATTTGTAAGCCAGCTTCCATCTTTTTTTTTTTTTTTGGAGTAATTCATATTCTGATGTGGAATGGGAAAAGGTCTGGTTATTACCAAGGAAGTGTTTTATTTCCAATAAAGTGACAGAGGCGTCTTTAAAACTGTTCCATAGCTGTTATCCAACTAATTCAGCTCTGATTAAGTAGAAGATCAGTGTCGACCCTTTTTGCTCATTTGTCATAATTCAGATGAAACATTAACTCATTTGTTTTGGGAATGGGCCTTTTGTTCAACTTTTTGGTGTGATATCTTTTTTTTTTTTTTTTTAATAGAAAGCTGGATATTTCTTTGAACTTCAAAATTGAAGATATTTTATTTGGTTTCTTTATTACTGATTTGCCTGTTGGGAAATCGTTTATTCTTAATCTCATTTCCTTATTAGCTAAATTTCATATACATACAAGCAAGTCTGCCAATCAGAAACCCAGCTCTGTGGTCTTTAAATCTTATTTGAAATCCTATCTAGACACACTTAACTTCTGCACTAACCCTAAAGCTGTGAAGACTAAAGCCTTATGTGAAGAGTTTAAGTTGTAATTTATTTTTTTCTTTTTGTTTATTCCTTTACTTTTATTTTATTTAATTTACTTACCTATTTATGTAATTGTATTTAATTTCTTCCTGCCTCACCTCAAGCATTATATTTTGTTTCTCCATGCCATGTTCTGGCCTATGTGTATATGGTATTTTGTAAGTAAAGTATGAAAAAAAGGAGAAAAATGAAGAAAAAAAAATAAAAATTAAAAAAAAATATATATATATATACAAAAGAGTCTTTCATTTTGAGGTCAACAGTCAACTAATAACCCTACACCAAACCTAATGCCACTGGAATAAACCTACCTTTTACATGACTGTAACCGAATATTTCATATTAGTTTGGGCTTTGATCCAAGTTTATGACCAGTGCAGTGCTTCTGTTTGGTTACAATAACGGTTTACACGGGCCTTAAGCTCTCATTGCTGGCTCAAAGGAGTCACAACATCAACTCAACATTTTCAGTACAAAAAAACAATGGAAAAACACATTTACAACAGCCTTGAACTAAATAATTCAGGCTTTTATGTACATTACAATAAACAGCATTAGATTTAAGTCCAAATTAGAAATATTATTGCATCTTTTTAAAACAAACATCTGATTGGGTTTGAATTCATGTTTTGACACTTAAATCTAATGGTATGATTGTTCATTTCCATATTTTGAAGTTTAACATGAGACTGAACTCCAACATAATTAGTTTACTATTTCAACAAAAACTTCCAAAGGCAATAATTAAATCAGTGGTATCTGGTGGCAAGTATTTGATCACAAATACCACACAAGCACCAGGCTCATTGATTCCAAAGTAATTAACTATACAATAAATATACAATAGATTTAAACAATGTGAAAAACCAAAAAAGTAGGACATACCTCTGCAGAAAGTCATTTAATTCAATCAAAATCTTGCAATGAGAAAAAAATAAATAAATAAATAAAAAATGTAGTATCCAATTTGTACATGTCTGCTCCATAAACTACTGGGTTCATCCATGGCCGATGCTCTACACTTCATCCAGGTTTCATGAATATATGTGCAGTGGATATTCAGAGAGATAAATTAACAAGCAAATGGAGGAGAGAAAATAACATCTTCAGAGGACTTAAAAATATGGCAGACAAAAACAGATTTAACATGAACAAAACATTACGATGAGCAACTCGGTGGTGCAGTGGTTAGCACTGGTGCCTCACAGACAGAAGGTCCTGGGTTGGATTCCAACACCGTCGATGGGGGGTGGGACCTTTCTGTGTGGAGTTTACCTGTTCTCCCCGTGTCTGCGTGGGTTCTCTCCAGGTACTGCGGCTTCCTCCCACCATCCAAAGACATGCACCGATAGGTTAACTGGTTAATCTAAATTGCCCACAGGTGTGAATGTGACAGTGATAGTTTGTCTCTATATGTTCAGCCCTGAGATGAACTGGAGACTTGTCCAGGGTGAACCCCGCCTTCGCCCCTGTGTAGCTGGGATAGACTCCAGCGACCCTAGTGAGGATAAAGCAGGTTCAGAAAATGAATGAATGAAAACATTATGATGGGCAATGAAGGCCACAATTTCATCTCATTTATATTCAGGAATGAATGTCATTTTAGCAAAATTGTGTAAAAGTTATTCTTAAAGCAGCGAGCTAATAATTAAAAAACATTTCACGATAGTCTGAAACCACAGACGTAAACAGGGTAACTGCTGATCCAACTAAATAATCTGCTACAGTGCTGTGTAAAAAGTTGGGCATTAAATCATATCACTAACAGATATGACAATTAAAGAAAAGCAGTTTCTGTGAATTACAGGCTTGTTATTTTAACCAGAATAAAAGCCAGGGATTGTAGTTTTGTCCTCCGTGAAGCTGTGGCAGCAGCTCAGTCAATGTGAAACCACAGAGAAGTTGTTCATCTGTTTGACTTTTCCTTCAGTTCATCAGCATGAGCTTCTCCTCACAGACAGATGGGAAAGCACCAGATTCCTCTTTATCCGCCTTCGAGCGACTTTTAAAAACTCACTTTTATAAACAAGCATTTCATTAAATCAGGACAGTGTAGTGTGTGTGTGCATATATTTGTGTATGGAGGTTTGTTTCCATCTATATTGTGTCTGTGTGTTGCTGTATTCAGTGTCGGTTGTGGGTCTGTCTTAGGGGTTATTTGTGACATATGTGACCATGGTGTTCGTTCAGTGTGTGTTGCTTGTGCCAGAAAGTTTGTATCTGCATGTTGAAACTGTTTTCTTATTCTAGTCTTTCCTATTTGTTCTTATCTATGTCTCCTTTATGTGAAGCACTTTGTAACATGTTTTTTTAAAAAGTGCTATATAAATAAAGCTTGACTTACTTACTTACTACAGTGTTGACCATTCAAACAAAACAGACACTATTGTGGTTGCATGTCATGTCAGTTTTTGCCAGTCCAGATCATCGTCTTCGTTGTCGTCACTGAACAGCAGGGGGGGCACGTGGAGAATGCCCCTTCAAGCTTTGAACACAAACAAGAGAAAAAAGAAATCAAATATGAGTGATGTATGAGGAAAGATCTGATACAACGCTGTCTGACTGAACACATACGACGGAACACAAGGCAGGGCTCGGGGTTTCAAACGGTGTTTCCCACCAAATCTGAGAGCTCAGTCTGGACTTCTACAGATGGTTTCTGACCAGTTTGTCCTTCTCTTCCTACTCGCTGGCCGGCGCAGGGGGTTTGGCTGGAGTTGTGGTCTGGAAAAATGGCCCCTCTCCATTTTCCTCACCCATTCCCCCAGTCAGACTGAGAGAATAGTAAAAGAAGAAGGGATGACAGAGACAGAGACATGAAGCGAAGGAGGAGGGGTTAGAAAGGCAGTTCGTTACACATGCAGAGAACAGAGCAGAGGGAGAAGATTCAACATTCCTTTTATTGTCACTGTATACACAGAGCATACACAAAGAAATTCTGATGTGCTTGTTAAAAACCAGTCAGTGTATCTTTTGGTAATTGGATTTTCTTTTCAGAAACAAAAGGAAAACTAGTGGGTAATTGATTTTCATTTTAAAACAGACAAATTAAAATGGAATTTCAAGGTGTTTTTCTTTTTCAGTGTCAAAACAGAGAAACCAAATTTAAAAAACAGATTGATTTTCATTTTCTGTCTAGTAACAAAAAAGAAAGTCCAGAAATGTCTAACGATATTAATTTTCCTAATTTCATTGTACACACAATGACAATAACGGCTACTCTATTCTATTCTATTTGTTCATCTGGCTGTTTCTAATCTGTCTGTACATTTCAAAACCAGCAAAACATCAGTTTCACATCAGTTGCTCCTTTACTGTACTGTATCTTGGTTGCTTCCCAGACAAACTGGATTCAGACAATGTTTATCTCCTAAAGATTCTGTTGACATCAGCTAAAAGAGTCACAGCAAAATGTTGGCTACAGAAAGAGCCACCCGCAACAGGCTTTTTTATTTCTATCGCAGAAAACATTTGACTGATGGAACAGCTGACTTTTACCCTGTGGCTCCAGGAGGAGCCCTGAAAAAGGCGCTGGAGAAAATGGACAGACTTTACAAACAGTGACAGTGCTAGTTAATAAAAGCATTTGATGTTGTATGCATGTTTGATGTTATAATCGCCATATCTAGACTTCAATTTCATGTTCTTGTTTTGTAAAACTAAAATGTTTATAAAAGTGTCAAAAAAAAAAAAAAACCCCACAAAAACAAACAAAAAAAAAATTTGGGGTTTGTGCTCACCGTTAACATAAAGCCTGGATGGACCTTGGCAGCGGTCACTTGTTTCTGATGGCTCAGATACAGAAGCAGTTTGTACTGAAGAAAAGAAGAGATGCATTATTCATATAAATCAAAAGTTAATGTCAAACAAGTGACGGTGTGGCAAAGCTCCCACCTCACCTCTTTTGTTGTGTGGCTTCCCAGTCCGGCTGCTCCCAGCTTCCCTTTGTTCACATACTGTCGGTTAATGCTGCACCAGACACAACAATCTTTTAACTGGACTTCATTATGAGATGATTTGGTGGATTGTGACTTGATTGAAGTTAGAAAAAAGTGACATCAAAGCTCCTGACTGAAATGTAAAGTGGAGTACTCACTACCTGAAGGCTTGAACTTCTGTGGCAAACAATAGAGGGTCTGCACGTGACGTCAGCGCCAGCGGAAGTCACCGCAGTTCCACCCACTGAGTGGCAGAGAGAGGGAGATGAGTGACAGCGTTGGCTTCAATCCTGTCTAAACTGAAGAACAATATTTAATTAAAAATGGGGAAAGAGCTGTTGTGTGACTGATTGTATGAACAGGTTCTTAAAGCAGTCGGAGCTATCGTTTTACAGACACCCAAAGACAAAGAAAAGAGAAGGAGATGGATCCACAAATCCAGGAAACCAAACCTAGATCTGTGGATCCTGTTTGGTGTCAGCTAACATTCATAGATGCTGTATTTTTGGGTAAAATTACACCTTAAATGACCTATTGTTTTGGCTAACGTTCCTTCTTAGTGCAGCTCTTGGTTTCATGATCAGGTCTTTCATGGTTTTTGGCTTCATTTTGTGATTGTGAACCTTGTGCTCCTACATGATTAGTAAACTAAATGAAACGGAGGCCAACCTAGTTTTACAAATACGGGGGAACTGGAGAATAAAGCTATGACGGAGTATTAGGACCACAGAAGAAAAGAAAAACACTTGTGACTACGAGTATAAAGTCATAAAACATCGATATAAAACCCGTAATTTTATGAGAATAAAGTTGAATACAAAAAGAATCACAATGTTATGAGAATAAAGTTGTAGTTACAAAAAGAACTCAGAAAAATGTCATTCGTTTATGAGATTAAAGTCGTCATATTCCAACAATGAAACCATAATATTACAAGAATAATGTCGCAATTTAAAAACAGGTGGTGTAAATCTGCCAATTTCCCAGAATCCAGTGGTGCCCTGCTGGTCCACAGCAGTAGTATCTGTGTTGGATAAAGGACTGGATCTGAACTAGACTCAGTAAATCTGCTCAGTCCCAGTAGATCATGCATATATTCACTGGGGTCAGTCCACGCTCGACTGGAAATGCACTTTGGATCAGCTGGTTCTGGACCCTAGTTTTGGAGCCTTTGGATCAGCTGGTTCTGGGCCCTAGTTTTGGACCCTGGTTGTCAGTCATGATGAAACCATGTATATTTGCTTCATGTAAAAATAGCGCTGATCCCCTCCACCCTGGATGTCCGGATACTCCATTTGTGTCCACGTCAGTGTTCATGGACCACTTGTTCTTTGGCCGCTCGTACAGATCCATGTCCAGTCCAGTTGTCCTTCATTTAATTTCAGATTTCACATTTTCCCTTTCCTCTGGCTGTGTTTACTGCTATACTCCATCATGTTGAGCAGGTTGGTTTAAGACACTCAGTCTGACTGAGAGGGGCGTGGCCTGGGGGAGAAGTGATGTATGTGCAGACACTCTATACTGTAGGAGCTCCAGGTGGTGGCGCTGGTGTCGTTGCTACATAGAACCATAATGCTGTTCATTTATTGCTACTTCTCTGATGTTCGTTTTCTCTTTCTAGTAACAAAAAAGAAAGTTATTACCTGACAGAAATGGGAAAATGGACCAAAAATGCCTGTCTTTCTCATTTTCTGAGACCAGATGTTGTCATTTTCAAGGAAAGAGCGCTAATACCTAGGTCACAAAGATTCTTAAAAACGATGGGTTTGTACAAAATCTGGACATCGTAGACATGCCCCCTCCACAAACGTCTACAAACTCCAGATTTCATATGACCTGGAAAATCTGTACATTGTGTAGCTGTTTACTCTCATTTTTGTGCAGTGGAATGACTTTTGCTATTTTCATTTTATTTGGGAAATGACCTGAATGGAATGATAAGTTACAGATATGGGTTGGAGGTTTTGCAAAGTTATTTATGACTCTTAAGAATCATGTCAATATCATGACAGTCAGTGGATAGCTTACTTTTGCACTTTAGAACAGTGTTTATCACCTCCTGCTCATTTGTTGCACACAGAAAAATTGAATATGGATTCCTTTTAATGGTTTCATTACACTGGTCATCACCTTGGTTGGGAATATCTGCAGCCTACTCCAGGCACACATTTACAAAAAAAAACACTTAAAATGGTTGACTATGTTATTCATGCTGTGATTTACACTATTTTTATCAATAAAGTAGTCAGAATATGTTGCTTTAGTAGGTCCTTGTTTAATTAAGTTGTTCAATATATCCCAAGTTTATTTTATATTATTCTTACTTTCATATAATAATTTATTATAATATTGCTTTTTGGTAGTTCTGATTATGTTTGTTAATTTATTTCAGTAAGTCTTATATCTTTGTTCTGCTTCTTTAGTTTTTAACTTAATGAACGATTTATAGAGATTATTTTTCTTTTTACAAGCATTTGTTATTTCTTTAATAAGCCATGGGTGTTTTTATTTTCTTTTTCCTTTATGCAGAGTTCTTTGGCAGGGCAGTGTGTGTTATACAGAAAAATAAATACATCTCAGAAATGACCATATGCACTCTCCACGTCTGATTCCCTGTAGACTGTACTCCAATCCTGGAGCATTAGACTATTGTTAAAGGCATTGATCGTTTCTTCAGTTCTTATTGGTTTACAGATAATTTACATGTCTTCTTTTCTTTTCTTTATGTCACAGTCAAACAGAGTGAAAACAGGGAAGTGATCAGTGATGTCACATATAAGCAGGCCACGGGTGGTTTGATTTCCCATGTTAGTGTAGATATTGTCTAGAATCGTGGCACCGTGTGATGTTATTCTGTTTGGTTTAGTTATTGATGGGTAAAGGGACATACTGTACATTATGTCCAAGAAGTCAGCTATAGTTTTTAGTTTAGTTTAGTTTCTTTTACAGGAGAAAATTGTTTCTCCATCCATTCACTGAAAAGTTCAATACTTGAACCAGGTGATCGATATACACAGCTTAGAATTACATTTTTCTTCTTTTCATTGTGGATCTCTACAGTCACACATTCCATCGTTTCATCTATTTCTAATGTCATCTCTGTTAAGGCCATACATTTTACTGATTTATGAATATATAGTGCAACCCTACCCCCCATTTTCTTTCTTCTGTTCATATATCTCGATTCATAATCCTCCAGACAAAGTCAATACCTTTATCAATGTCAAACCAGGTTTCTGAAATGACAATGAAACTGAATGGATGAGTGTTGTTGAAATATACTTTGATGGAATTAAAACTTTTATACATACTTCTGCTGTTAAAATATATGATTGACAACTTACCTACTGATTTAATATCATTTTCATACTGCTCTTGGGTGAAATAACTGCAATCCGTTGCTATGGTAGAAAGAAAGTTATTATCAGGATCCATCTCTGGATGTGGATCCATTGTAGTTTCAATGTAGTCCAGTGTTTTTTTGGCTTTGGCATTAGTTCTCTTTTTATCTAAACAGCATCTGTGTGGTCCTCGTTAATATAGATTTTCGTACCTCGGAGGCATTTGGCTCTCTGTAGTATCTCTGATTTATCCTTGAACTTCTGAAGCCGGACTACAATGGGCCTTGGTCTGTCTCCTTCAGGTTTTCCAGCACGGTGAGCCCTCTCCATCTCAACATCCTTCTGGAACTGGAACTTCTCACTTCAAAGCTTTTTCACTTTTAGCTGTGTCCGTCCAGCTTTCTCCAGGTGACTCTGTAACGCCATCTATCCTCAGGTTGTTTCTCCTAGAATGAGACTCCAGATACTCTATTTTATCAGACACGACCAGCATACTGTCACATACCTTGAACCAGTCTACCTGGGTGGTGTTACTCTGTTGTTTTGGATTGCCCAACTGTGTCTTTGTATCATCCACATCCTTCTGTGTAAATTGCAGACTGATTTTTATCTTGCCGGCCGACAGGCCGTAAGCTATTGTCATGTGGCGTCTGTCATCTGTTACAAAAATTTCAATCTTCTTCTCCGAAACTACAGTAGCGCCCCTTTGCTCTTCATTGCTTTGACAGGGGTAGCTAACCTGGGTTCTTGTTAAGTATGTAATCTCTTACAATATTAACGGTTATTTAAACTATGGTTCTATTTTCTTTTTTATACTATTTTTAGCGCAATGTAACTTAACATACTTTTTAAAAACATTTATCCTTGAAATGAACCCTTTTCTAAACACCGTGAGCACTTTAACCACACTGTATGCACTTGAAATCTTCCATTTACAATGCAAAAACACACACACAGTTTATAAGGGCTGTGCAGGGCTGTGCAGGCCTGTGCGCTGCAGCCTAAAACCAAATGGCCTCTTCACCTCATCGGGCAATAAAAAAAACAAAAAGGTACCTGTATCACCAGCTCCTGAGAAATGTTAATCCATACGTCCAGGGAAAAGGAAATCCAGAATTCGGTAATCGGCAGTCCTCCTGTCCGTCAGCTCCAGTGTTGCTGTGGGCTCAGTCTGGGTCCTCCGGGCCTCCGAACATTCTGCAGTTAGCGGTTAGCTAACCTGCTAGCTTAGTCCGTCCGTAGCTAGCCACATGCAGCTAACTTACTGAGGTCGCAGTCTGTGTTTTTTTAACGTTGGCCTTCTAGTCGAAGAGCTGTTAGAACAGAGTCTCTTACCATTAAAGTCACGTTTGTGATCTGTCCGACCACTTTCCTGAACTAAACTGGTGTTCTTTTCTTCCCGAATACACTGTGTGTTATTCCATATTCTCGCACGCGCCCGTCGTCTTCACCAGGTTTTCTCTCTTCTACTTCCTACTTCCTGTTTCCTGGTCCCCTTGACCCCGAATTATTCTCCAAGCTCATAATACACATAACATAAAATATACATTTTCATTACTTTTTAACAAAACCTAAAATATTTGCGCAACTTTCCCATATTAATATTATTTTTA
Organism: Sphaeramia orbicularis; assembly: GCF_902148855.1. Classification (NCBI taxonomy): domain Eukaryota; kingdom Metazoa; phylum Chordata; class Actinopteri; order Kurtiformes; family Apogonidae; genus Sphaeramia; species Sphaeramia orbicularis. The sequence continues at coordinate 34,207,369 of NC_043968.1, read as the reverse complement.
ATTAAGTATTTTAACAAACACTTTGCATTTAACATCCTGTAAACAATACAGTGCATGAACTCAACAAAGTTACATACCTTTTCACAAATACATGATCTTTTTAATACTCCCACACTGAAATGGTTTTAATTTTTAACCCTTTGTATTCCACTTATGAACTTAGGTATTTATGCTATTTTTTTTTTTTTTTTTTTTTTTTTTTACTTTTTAACACACACCCATCCCCTTATTTCCATCGGGCTACCCTACAATTCCAATTGACTTCAAACTTTGTATACAGCTTCTTTATGATGATGTCAACAAAAGTTAGTGAATTATTTGGACCTGGATCTGATTCTGGATTTGGTGCCACTTTGAAAAATGTCCCCATTATCAGAGATAGGAAGTGGATGGATGCAGTAGCTCAGTAAATCTAAATGATATCCAGTGTAAATTTCTCCAGTCCAGCCCTGATGGGGAGATGACCCAAACATAATGTCCACCTGCTGATCAGGATCTTCTTCTGGATCTGGAACTGACACAAAATTTAACATGGGCTCTTATGGGGAAAACATTTCAATCGTCTTTTTCTCTGAAACTCCAGTTCTGATTGACTTCAAACTTGGTATACAGCTTCTCTATGATGATGTCAGCACAAGGGATTGAAATTATTTCGATCCGGATCCGATTCTGGATTTGGTGCCACTTTGAAAAATTTTCCCATTATAACAGATAGGAAGTGGATTGATCCAATAAATCAGTATCAATGATATCAAATTGGAATTGGAATTTTTTTACAGATCTGATTGGAATATGACCAAAACATGGGCTATTTCTGCAATAGAATAAACACACAGAACTGGATGAGTATAAATGGATCTGGATACATTTCCCAAAGCTTTGAGTAAAAACAAAACAAAAAAAAAAAACAGTCCAATTCTGTAAAAATGAAAATGTTTACATGTACAAGCTGTACTTGAACAGAACATGAACAAATATGAACGACCTCGACATTCTACAGAACGGTCAGTGCAATGTTATCAATATCCTGCCAGTTTATCATTTACACATGCATGTTCTAACTCACAGATCACAGTGGATCCACAAACACACAAAACATGTAATAACAGACAGAATATTATTCAGATTCCACATCCTTCTCTAAAGACATTTCAGTTTGTTCATATTTGCTCTGGTTCACAGTTTTTGTAAAAGGGTTAGTCTAAATGTAAACATTTTGTGTAATTTGGCTTTTTTTTTTTTTACACTAAATCAAAAGAAGAAAAAGTGTTTTTCATTATTTATAGGTTCTTATAATAGTATTTTACTGGTCTGACCCACTTTAGATTGAACTGACTTAAAACGACTTTAACATCATTGATTGTTCATATCTTCAGTATAATTTTTGCATTTCACACATTGATCCCAGAGGCCGGACTGGACCCTTCAGCGGGCCAGGTTTGGCCCCCGGGCCGCATGTTTGACACCTGTGCACTAATCTATCAATACATGTAGAGGAACTGAAGTAGTTGGATCAGTGACAGTGGATGGAGACATTTGGTTTATGTTCAGTTCATGATATATTTTGCTGGAAAAGTCACATTTTCCTCATTTTTTTTCCTGATTTCATCTAATAAGGTTTGAATTTACTCTGAGCTTTTATGAACATCTACATGAATTAAATGTAGGAAAATACTTGCTTTACACTGAAAAATGCAGAGGATAATGTTTTAATAAATGGTGATGAATCACTGAGGAAAGGTTAAATGTAAATGAAATTGACGACAGAATTACTTTCTTTGTGTTACTTTTAAATTTAAGGCTGAGATAATTAATATATAATTAATATTCTCTAGTGGGAAAGTGATTGTTTTGAAGTGATCGTGGGTCCTGGTCTGTGGACCTGGTTCTGGTATGTGGTTCTGGCCTTTGATTCTGATCTGTAGTCCTGTTGTGGGGTTCCAGTCTGTGCTCTGTGACCTGGTCCTGATCCTCTGTGGTTCCTCCTCCAGATCGAGGCTCTGAAACTCTTCTCTCAGGCTGAACTGGTTTCCTGGTTCCTGGAACACAGAAACAGCAGCAGAAAACTCAGCGTCCACGTAAGTAAAAGAAACTAAGCCGGCCAAAACCAAAGACACATTCATACAGTTACACAAAAGATGACTGACTGCAGGGTTAGTGGTAGCTCACAGGAACAAACTGTTTATCCCACCCCCTTTAATACAACACTAATTAGATCAATACAAGAAGTCTACACACAAATAAATAAATAAATAAATAAATAAATAAATAAATAAATAAATAAATACACACACACATACATACAGTACAGGCCAAAAGTTTGGACACACCTTCTCATTCTTCGCATTTTCTTTATTTTCATGACTATTTACATTGTAGATTCTTACTGAAGGCATCAAAACTATGAATGAACACATGTGGAATTATGTACTTAACAAAAAAGTGTGAAATAACTGAAAACATCTCTTATATTCTAGTTTCTTCAAAGTAGCCACCCTTAGCTCTGATGACTGCCTTGCACACCCTTGGCATTCTCTTGATGAGCATCAAGAGGTAGTCACCTGAAATGGTTTTCACTTCATAGCTGTGCTTTGTCAGGGTTACTTAGTGGAATTTCTTGCCTTATTGATGGGGTTGGGACCATCAGTTGTGTTGTGCAGAAGTCAGGTTGATCCACAGCTGACAGCCCTATTGGACAACTGTTAGAATGCATATTATGGCGAGAACCAATCAGCTAAGTAAAGACAAACGAGTGGCCATCATTACTTTAAGAAATGAAGGTCAGTCAGTCTAGAAAATTTCAAAAATTTTGAATGTGTCCCCAAGTGCAGTCGCAAAAACCATCAAGCGCTCCAACGAAACTGGCTCACATGAGGACCGCCCCAGGAAAGGAAGACCAAGAGTCACCTCTGATGCCAAAGATAAGTTCATCTGAGTCACCAGCCTCAGAAATCACAAATTAACAGCAGCTCAGATTAGAGACCAGGGGCCTCATGTACAAAGACTTGCGTGGATTTCATACTGAAACCTGCCGTACGCCCAAATCCAGAAAAGTCCGAACGCACAAAAAAATCCAGATGTATAAAACTGTGCGTACGCCCGAATCCAAGTACACTTCCTTTATACATCCCAATCAGCGTGGAATTGAGCGCATATGTTGGAGTACCTGACTCCTCCCTCTCCACACCCACATTTAAATATGCAAATCAGTATAAACAGGGTCTGCAGGTGGGATTCCCTCTGGGATTCCCCTGTCTGCAGGATCAGATGATGACGTCAAGGTGGACGCGAAGCGGAGGCTGAAACAGGCGGAAGGAGAAAAGAGATGAACTGAGACTGTTTGAGGAAAGTCGCCGATATTGTGACACTTTTCTCACAGGGCTGATGCGGATCACCCCCAAGATAAATATATATTTAGTATTAGTGTAAGTCACACATTAGTTCATTCTACAGGTCATACACAGTCTGATCACAGCCAAACTAGATAAAGGTTCATGCGTGATCATGTCAGGATATCAAAGAGGAAATCAATGACTTTGACTCATTTTTAATCACTCAAATTATTATTTTCCAACAATCAGACAGCAGACGGTCAGACCCAGTATCATCCTCCTGTCACAGAGGCTCCTGTTGACTCCCCAGTGTTAGCTGGTCCTCCGGTCCGCCACAGCCCACTGCTGATGCCCGTCCGACCGGCATGGGTCTGCACTGACCCGAGTCACATTAGGATATCGTGAGGACAATCGGCAGAGTCAATGAGTGACTGGACCGACTAATAAATGTTCTCACAGACATGAACACTATATTTATCAACCAATGAATTTTATGTCCTTGTCTCTTTGCTGTTGCTGAATGTCCATCCGGGCAGGATTGGCATTGATGGATACAGGGTCTAATTGGTTCTGGTTCTGTTGGTGGATGTGCTGCTCTGACAGTAGGATGACGTGCCGGTGTGTTCATTATTCCTCTGTGTATCTCCGATGTGCCCATCAATCGGAGGAATGACCTTTTTCACATTATTAACAGTTTCTCAGTGTCACCTCTAAGTGTCGCCAAAGGTTCCAAAGCACTAGAAACGTGCGTACGCCAGCTATGGAGCTGGCGTGGAGGACCGCACATTTCCACGGTCATTTCACTCTTTACACATCTGAACGTGAGCGTGGAAAAGGGTGTACGCCAGGTTTTTGTGCGTACGCACGCTTTATACATGAGGCCCCAGATGAATACCACACAGAGCTCTAGCAGCAGACACATCTCTACAACAACTGTTAAGAGGAGACTGCGTGAATCAGGCCTTCATGGTCAAATAGCTGCTAGGAAACCACTGCTCAGGAGAGGCAACAAACAGAAGAGATTTATTTGGGCCAAGAAACCCAAGGAATGGACATTAGACCAGTGGAAATCTGTGCTTTGGTCTGATGAGTCCAAATTTCAGATCTTTGGATCCAACCACCGTGTCTTTGTGCGACGCAGAAAAGGTGAACGGATGGATGCTACATGCCTGGTTCCCACCGTGAAGCATGGAGGGGGAGGTGTGATGGTGTGGGGGTGCTTTGCTGGTGACGCTGTTGGGGATTTATTCAAGATTGAAGGCAACCTGAATCAGCATGGCTACCACAGCATCCTAAAGTGACATGCCATTCCATCCGGTTTGCGTTTAGTTGGACCATCATTTATGTTTCAACAGCACAATGACCCCAAACACACCTCCAGGCTGTGTGAGGGATATTTGACCAAGAAGGAGAGTGATGGAGTGCTGCGCCAGATGACCTGGCCTCCACAGTCACCGGACCTGAACCCAATCGAGATGGTTTGGGGTGAGCTGGACCGCAGAGTGAAGGCAAGAGGGCCAACAAGTGCTAAGCATCTCTGGGAACTTCTTCAAGACTGTTAGGAAACCATTTCAGGTGACTACCTCTTGAAGCTCATCAAGAGAATGGCAAGAGTGTGCAAAACAGTCATCAGAGCTAAGGGTGGCTACTTTGAAGAAACTAGAATATAAGATATGTTTTCAGTTATTTCACACTTTTTTGTTAAGTACATAATTCCACACGTGTTCATTCATAGTTTTGATGCCTTCAGTGAGAATCTACAATGTAAATAGTCATGAAAATAAAGAAAATGCAAAGAATGAGAAGGTGTGTCCAAACTTTTGGCCTGTACTGTGTGTGTGTGTGTATATATATATATATATACACATACATACATACATACATACATACATACACACATATACATACATACTTGCACACACATTTTTTTTTTTGCTTAATTCAAGCAAAAAAATCTGCCAATGGACCAAGTGAAAATTATCTTGTTCAGATTTCTTTAAGTCAGATTTTCCAGATCTATCGTCTATAAATCAGTTCTATCTGACTGAAAAGTTCCTCTTCAGGTGATTCTGCCTGATTTTCAGTGGGATCAGATATTTGAACTAGAAATGAGACAGATGTAGATTTTTGCAGTGCACTACATAGAAACCCATATAAATACAGTTGGCTATAATCCATAACTATATGCATTGTTCCTTCTAATTTACACTATATATGACTATTTCAATGATCTTTTTATATATCCCACAACTCTATTAGTTGATATAAAATATGATCTATACTACAACACTTCCATGTTCTGCTGTAATATTCACCAGTGTCATTAGATTTAACGTTAGTCTTTGTTTCACCCACGTTTCAACGCGCTGGTTTTCTGGCCCTCGTCAGGTGGTTGGTTTCGGCGTGGAGGAGAACGACCCTTCAGACCAGAGCGTCCTCTGCCCCTCAGACGGCGCCGACAACCCCCCCATCGTCCGCGTACAGCGAAGTCAGCGAGCTGAGCTTCCTGCCGGCCTGGACGCCGCAGCTCCAGGATGCCGCGCTCATCACTGACATCAGAGCCTTCACAGCATCGCTGCCGCTCCACCCCTACCACAAGATCCTGCACTAGGTCGGCGTCAGCGGAGCCCCGCCTCCGTCCGGGATGATGCTGTAACTGTGGCGACTGCTGGCAACAGCATCCACAGTGTGTGATCAGAGAAGAGGCAATGTTTTGTTTTTTTTGTTTTTTTTGTGACGCTGCGTTCACAACCTGCGGGAAAAAACTGGAAAAGACATGAAGATGAGGCTTCGATTCGGTTTTCTGCCCCTTTAACAAAATACTTGTGCATTTACGGTCGTATTTACAAAAAAAAGAAAAAAAAAAATCTTCTCTAATTTCTCATTTTCTTTAACCTAACAGCCAAGCACTTAATGAAGAAAAAGTCAGCAAAAAAGATTCAGATAAGTATAATAAACAAAAGTAAAATTAAATCAGATTGTAAAAGCATGAAAAGAGACAGGATTGAAGCAGCGCTCTGACCTTAGGCCTAAAGCTGCAGGTTCCAGTTCAGCTCCACAGGTAACATCTGGAGAGGATGCTGCATAAAAACACATCTGCTAAACTCCTAGTTTTATACAGAAACTGATCGGAAAGTTACAGATTACAACTGAAGCTTTGGATCATCATCATCAAATCCTTCTGAAAACCACCGTCACAACAGTTTGATCAGACTTTAACACGTAAAACCATATGTTCTGCATCTGTTGAATCTTATTTTTGTGTATTAACAGTAAACTGATTCCTGCATAAAAAAAAGTACAAACATACAGTTTTACTACACAAATAGATCAGATTAATTTCTGATTGTTTGATTCTTATTTAAAAACATAACTACAAGAGACTAATTACTGAGAGAGTTCAGCTAGACGCATGCTTCAAAAAACTGTGAACGAACAACAGGAGAAAGACATTCAGATCCTCCTCTACTTGTTCAATCTGTCAGTCCCAAACTGATGAGTAATAAGAACTAGTGTAAAGGCCAACATTTAAAGCAGGCTCAGCTGTGTGCTGATTGCTCAGAACACCTGCCCCTGGCCTCCTCAGTTAACTACATGCACCAGGTACAGGTCAGGTTTGTTTCCCCCTCATGTGTTACACAAAGCAGGCCATGAACATTTTAAAGTGGTATCCTACCATCACATAATCGTTACAGTATAAAATATCCTGCTGTGGTTCATATTTTCCCCCAAAAGCCAAACCTGAGCTGTCCTGCTGCTGTCTGTCCTCCTCTCCCCCTGCCCCGCATGCACACCAGAACGTTAACGAGGCCTAATTAACAACCACCGTAGCTTGCTGCACATACAGAAAACTAACAACGGTGTCATATTATATCCAGTGCTGTTACTTTTCAATCATAAGGCCAAACCTGAGCTGTCAGACTGCTGTCTACTCTCTGTGTACACTTACAGTTAAAGACTGCACAACGTAATGTTAATTAGGCTTATTTAATGAGCAGCAAGCTATAGCTTGCTGCAGGACACAAAACCAACAATGGTGCCATAACATATACTGGTTTATAACTACTGAATCCAAAAACCAAACCTGAGCTGTCGGCTGTCCTTGACCTCTTATTAGCAAAGCTTTTAGCCATAGCAGCGTTAGCTAATGAGCGTTAGCTCTCTCATCTAACTTTACCATGTGCAAAGAACACACACATCGATGACTTGACACACAATCAGCAAAAAGAGGCTGAATTAGATTAAAAACCCTTACCTGTATGTGTTTACTCCGTTAGTCAGTCCACCAAGCAGCGACTTCCTCCTCCAGTATTTCATTTTTAAAGGTCCTGAAGGTCTGGAGACGGTGTGGGCGGACCTTGGAGTCGACGTATTGTAGGTATCGCCCACTGACAAAAAACAGCCAATCAGAAGAAAGCCCGCCAAATCGCCCTCCAAATTTGACGTGTGTATCGAAAATGTGTAAGGAAGTGCAGTTCCACCACTGGCCAGTGGCGACGCTGTCCTATACACTGGGATACACTCACATCAGGTCAAGTGGTACATAAGGACTTTCAAAGAAAAAGCGAAAAAGTGTTATTTAGACACTCAATAACACAGTAACACTCTTTGTTTTATGAGGACTCTGGCATGGCCCGGCTAAACCACATAGGTCCTCGGAGCCCAGGTGTGTAGTCAGGTGAAATGTCCCTCTAAACCACAAATACCAACACACACACACGAGGATGTTTTGTCTTTGTTTATAGACATGCCTGACTAAATTTTAATAAATAACAAGGAAAGTCTAAATCAGTCTTCAGTCTAATCATTCTATGCTGATTGTTGCCTTACTTAAGTATTCAATGTTTAGTAGTGGTGAGTGGGGACACTTTAAAATATAAATAAAAACAGAATGCACTGATTCTCATTAAACCATATTTCACTGACACTAAAACTATTTTAAGGGTCCAGCTGGGACAAGGCCATGTTCACCACTGTGCAGCACCTGTATTTCAAACAACAGACTTATGAAGCAGGCTTATCAATAAAGTAGTGCTGCTGTTTTGTGGAGAAAACTAGTACTGCACCAAAAGAAACTAAACACCCCAAAGAAAACCCACAAAAACCCAGTGCTACTTTTGTGCCAATTCCCAAATGAATGTTTCTCTCTATTTGACCTTTTGTAAGTGATTTATCACCATTTATTGTAATATCATCCTCTGCATTTTGCATTTGTCAATGTAAATCAGGTATTTTCCCCTATATTAAATTTATTGATTATGTAAATGTTCATAAAAGATCAGAGTAAAGTTGAGGGTTATTATATCAGAAACAGAAAATTGAAGAAAAAGTGACCTTTTTGGTAAAATATATAGTTAACTGAGTATAAATCCAGTGTGTCCATCCATTGTCATTAATTCAACTCCATGGGTTTTACTTTTGAATCAATGTTGTAGAAGATGATGGTGTTTCCATGTTCACTACAGAGCCTCTGAATATCCAAATGGGTCATATCTGATGACAATGAAAAGATGACAAACTGTATTTTACACCAATTATTTACAGGGATTGATAGGATTAATGGATCAACAGGTATTAAACAGTTCAGATGTGAAGATGTTTTTAGTCACCGGCGGGTCTTTGGGTCTTTATGGGTTAAAGGACAAATAGACAAATCTCTGTATGATTTTTTTTTTTTTTTTAATTTTAGAGGCAAATGAGTTTTATCTGATTAAATCCTTTATGTTCAGGCCTAAATCAAAAGATCACATGTGGATTATATGACTTTGTTGCTGTGAATTAAGAAAAATCATCTTAAAGTTGTATCTTGTTCCTTTTATATCGATATAGTGGAAGCATTTTTAGCTGCTGTATCATGCAAATGTGCTCTTCAAAATAAGTGCTTGTACTGTTTATGTGACTGTCTCATCTTTGTGTTTTGTGTACACACACTTTTGTCTTAACTGCACTTACTCCTGTTGAAAAGACAATATTCTAGATAAAATATTATATCTGGATATACAGAATACAGTTTCCCTTTTAAAAAAAAACAAGTCAATCCACATCCATTCATTTAAACAACTTTTATTTATTAAGTTTTTACAAATAAAGTAACAAATTTCCTTGTATTGGAGCGCAAAGATTTTTTTTTTATTATGAAGCTTGAACACTCTATACTTAGTGCAAAACATACCATTAAAGGCTGCCGATGACTCCCTACATCTACATTTTGTGTTTTTTTTCTTTCATTCAACCATATGTATTGTTTTAACCCGACCACTTTTGTACAATTTCAAACACAATACAGAAAATGAAACCACTGAATTAAGTTAGGTGCTTCTAGAGACACTGAACTGCAGGTAAAATAAGTGAGAAATAAAAAAAACAAAAAAAAAAACAAAACAGAATTAACATATTGCTGTGCTCGAGACTCGATGTCATTCCACAGGAGCAGGCTACATGAAACAGCAAGAAGATGCACTGAATGAATCTATTCGTCTCTGTGTGTTGTTGTTGCTGAACTGAAATGCATTTTTTTTCTTTTTTTTTTTTTTTTTTTTAAACATGTGGACACTTTATACAGTACAAGCATAAAGGGTAAGTGATTCCTGAACAGGCAACAACTGTGAAAACACAGACAAAATCTGAATCTAATTCTAATATGACTGAATTAAAACTACTATTGCTTCACCAGAGAAAGAATCTTATGTTTCCACTTAAACATCAGGAAAACTTCACAATAAGAGAGCCCACACTGGATGAGTTTCACAGTAAGAGCACTCCACTTTAACATAAAAAACTTCACAATAAACTAGAAGGATGTTTGACTCTAAATCAGAGTTTGATAGTGTAACTTTCCATAAGATTTCTTTTGTGGCTGCACAGTAAATGTTCCATTTGTAGAAGTAATTATGCAACAGAGACACACAAAAAAACATCAATCTGCTGTGGAAATCATTTAAGGCTCGAGCAGCTACGAAGTGACAAATCCAGGATGTTATGTGGAAACCAAAACAGCTCCAGTGAGTAAAAGCAGGTCAATATGCTCCTTATTCTTCACCTGATGTTTCCACTTTTCTACTCAGGAAGTCAAATGGCACTGGGTTGGTGGCATCATTAAAACTCTGACTTCTCAAATCAGGATAAATGTAAAGACAGAACTAAAGCAAAGTGGCTCAACGATTATTCACAGCTTCAACCAAACTTACCTAGTAGTAAAAACATTGCATTATTATTCATGAGAAATGAGAAATATCACAAAACAGGCAAAAGCAAATTTTTTTTTTATACAAATTTTACAAAGTAACAGGTTTTTAAATGGAACACCCACTCCCAGCTAAGAAAAGAGAGAGAATGTTAAAGTTTGTACCAGATATGTTTCATTTGTTAGATGAAAACAGAAACAGGACAGGGTTTGTCAAAGGCCTTGAATCTACAACCACCATCATTCATCACCGGCATTACAATCAACAACCATCACAACCGTTAACAAAGCCATTCACGCCTCACAATCCCCTCGACCACTTTTATAATAACCTTAATGTGGAAAAGTGAAGGAGAAAACATTTTGCCCATTAGCAGCAATTCTCAGATGAGGAGGCATTACCGATCAGATGGGTAAAAGACGGTGCTGCTGGCCTGATAAATGATGATTTTTGTTTTTAAAGGTAAGATAGCTGACATCTTTAACTGTGGTCAAGGCCAGTCTCGGTCTGTACTTAAAGTTCATGTCTGTTAAAACACCCTGACTGATGACAACGCACAGGGATGGTGTTCTTTCTCTGTCAGGTTAATGTCTAAATTGCGGTTATTTCACTCCTAATTCATGGAGGGTAAATGTACCTTTATTGAACAAAACAATTGGCAAAAATCAAGTAGAAATTTGTGCATAAATATGTATTAATCTGGTATTAGCATGAGGCGTTCACTGTTTTACAACCAGCTGGACATTTAGACCACAGCATCGCTTTCTCACTAACTTAACCTCAAATGACAGTGCAAGTAGGACATCATTGCATTTTGGGTTGTTTATTGTGCACTCAGCGTCAGTTTCAGTGCTGAAACATAAAGCTGAACGGTCATGAGAAAAAGCTTTATGTCAATGCGTCCTCTGCTGACTGTATGCTGCACCTGGGCCAGTGCCTCTAAAGTACAGAGTGGTCCAAGCTTCAATTACAATCTTCAACAACTCCCTCCATAAAACTGAAAAAAACATATTCACCCTGGTTCTCCCCGTCTCTATGTTTAAAACCCTGAAAAACCAAAAAACGGCACTGATAAATTCCTCTCATGTTCTCTCAATCCTTTTACCTGTAGGTGGTGTTAACTAGGCCACACAGCCAGATCTCATCAGGTCTCACTTCACAGAAAAAAGAAAACACTGACTTTAAAAGGTGGCCTCGTCCATTGTCCTCACTTGTCTCATTGGTTTCGATGGCAGCAGAGTTAGGGTCACTTCATCTTTTCATCACTTTAAAGGGTAAAGCTATGCAGTTAGTGATTATCTTTTTTTTTAATCCAGTATGGGAAAAATGTTTTGGCATGTCAAATTTTGGCATAAACACACACTTGAATCTTTTAAATTAAAGTGAATTAACCACAAACTACACACACTGCAGCTAAACAACAGCCATCATTACGCACCAATCTACTGCATGCCTGCTCCACAAGCAACCAGGTCGAACCAACTCCAAAGTGACTATCCAACACTACACTGGTGTCAGGTGTGATAACTTTAACCCAAGTCCTTGAACCCAGACAGAAGAAGCAACAGGAAGGATGCAAGGCACTAGTAAGTCCCTCCAGTGTTCACTAGAGGCTCTAGGGGGAGGGGGGGCGGGGTTTCAGGGGATGCAAAGAGAGCGGAAATAATAGACGTTTCTTCAAGTACATTAAAATGGACACCATTGGTTTATACATTCACATTCATCTAACAAAACCAGGGGAGAAAGGGAAGAGGAGGGCTATTTAAAGTGTCTGATATATAAGTACTGTATTAAGAAAAAAATAGCTAGCATTACTTTATTATCTAAATATCGACTATCCTGCCGTTCACTCCGGTTTGTCTTTATAAACCCAGCTTGGAGGTCAGTTTCAACTTTCAATTCAGTCAGTTATAAAGACTGAACTGCAGTTGATTCATTGTTGGTAAGGCATTTGCTTTGGAATATGTCCTTAGTGTTTGGATGTAAGGACATGTATGGACAAAAGGAGGTTTCAATTTTCACATTACGATAATAATCCATTTACTGAAGGCAGTGAATTGAAAGTGAAAGGACCCCAAACGGTTCTCTGTATGTTTTTGTTTTTTTAATTCGTGATATTTCACTCTAAAACTAATGTTGTCCAACAACATTTGCTAATAATAAACAACAATAATCACAGTGTTTCCACATCGTACACCGATGTGCAAGTATAACAGGTCCATTGACAGAACACGTTTTTGTTTTGTTTCTTTTTAAACAGAATAATAATCATTAACAACAAAATAACAATGATAATAATGTACATTATAATCATTTCAACCCAAATGTTGAAACCAGCCTAATGATGACACTAAAAAGAGGCATTAGTCTATAAATCTGTCTGTTGAATGGCTGCTACGCCTCTGAGAATGTGTGTGTTTGTGAGTGTGAGACTGCTAGCTGGCAGCAAGCAAAAGAAATCCAACATAACAAAAAACTAACAGAACAGAAAATGGAATCATCATAAAATTAACAGATACAAACTGTACACGGACTCTGATATTATTCTGATAACAAGGCCACTTTTTCATACAGAGTTCTTTAGCTCTCATGTTTCTCTAAAAGGTTTCTGCTGTTATTGCTTCAAATGGCAACAGAGAGGTGGAGAGAGGGATGGGGGAAGAGGTGGAGTTGTGATGTTGAAGAGGCGTTTGGTGTGCAGAGGCCTCTCTATTTCCATTTAGTACGCCATCAAGGCTGCACACGGCAGGTTGAAGATAAGCACATGAGGAAACAGGTGAGGTGTTATTTGACATACTCAGTTGCTGCTCCCACTATCACCTCTCTTATCACTTTATCTACTGTTTTTCCTGCATCCAGGAGAAGCTAACATATCAAAACCACACCAAGCGCTGGGCTACACCACCTCTAAACCAAACTCAAGGTCAGTTTAGCTCCAAATGAGCGTTGTATTTGTTCTTGACATTTTTGTGCTTTGAACTGATTTTAGAAAGAAAATGACTTCACGAATACTGTAAAAATAAGTGACCATAAAGATAAACCGATTTATCATTATTTTAATTTGCTCCCATTTCCTGTAAGCATTAAGTGTGAAAATGCAAACTGATAACTGGTAGTCAAAAACATTACTGCTGCTCAGTTTAAGAGTGATATAGCCTCATGCACACTTGTGTGATGTGCATCATTTGATGTTGACACTGAAGTGTAAGTGTTCTACCTTTCATATGATGGTCAGCCTGCTCCGCTTTGTGTCCACCTGCTACCTCTTTATTGAGTGCCCACATACTTTTACACCAATTCAACAAACAAGGTGCATTTATGTATGCTTGTGATAAAAGTGCAGATGGACACAAAGGCTAAAACTGACCACCGCTTCCCTCCCCCTCTGTTTTATGTTCTATCTCTCCTCCACCATGTAGCATGGATGATTGTGCGATCCGCCTTTATATTCACTTCAGAGCATGAAATAGAACCATTAAAGCCTATACACTACACCTTACACACTGATGTTATTAACACCAACCCCACTCCTCTTTGGCCTCTTAACATTGCACACAAGTCTTTTCCTTTATCCTTGAGTGTTTGGCTGGCTTTCAGAAACCCACAGTCATGCACAGCAGAAAGGGGATTGTGTGTCTATGTCATCTTCTCACACACACAGATGGTAACAGAGGCCTTTTTATTTCCTTTTGTCTTGGAAAATCCAGCTCTCACTCTACTCTACTCCACTCCACTCCACTCGGATATGGATCAAACCAGCCCTCATCCCCAACCCTACGTGGTCCTCAGGTTGGGTCCTCCCGGGTTGCTGACTGACTTCTGCAAAGCGTTGGTGAAATGGAAAGCCTGGAGGGGCCCTTGTGCAGGAATCTGGCCTTGCCCACTAGTAGCAGATGGGTAGGGGCCCAGGGGCTGGGATGTGCTGACCAGTAGGGGCCCGGGCTGTGCTGGGGCCTGGTGCGGGGTTGACATGCTGTGAGCTGGACCAGACCACTGTGCGCTGTATGCGGCTGTGGGAGTGTAGTGAATAAACTGGGGAGGCTGGGGCTGGGGGGGAGTCTGGGAGGCAGGGGAGTGGCACAGCGAGCCCTTGCGGGCGGCCAGAGAGGTAGCAGTGGTGGGGTTTGTGGGGAGGTGGGCGGAGCCTCCCATACTGCTGGGACACAACTGGCTGGGAGCCGAGTACTTCCTGCCCAGACTGGCGGACTGAATAACCTGAAGGGAACACAGTTTGGATCAAGAAACAAATGGCATTCAATGGCAGATACATACAAATCACATAGGATAATGTTCAACAAAGTTTCATCCTGAAAAAAGTACACATTAATACAATAGTAAAGGTGTTTTTTCTAAATCTAACGTGTATGTATCTGAGTTTGTTTGTGACTCTGTCAGCTGTTTGTGTTTTTAGTCTCACCTCATAGCTGTGTCCCTGTGCTGGAGCCTGCTGCAGCTGTTTGGCACTCCTCTTACCCTGAAAAACAGTTCAGTGTTTACTCACTTGTACGTAAGATTACTGAACACAACAATTCAATGTGAGAGGTTGTGGGAGAGGCTCAGTGCCCAGTAAAAATCACAAACTACAAGATATTAACAGTCAGCTACAACTACTAGAAACAACATGAAGCCAACATTCTTATGTCAAAAGTAAAAAAACTGTGGCAAACACCAAACCTACTGATCACCCATCAGACCACAAAACAAAACAACTTTGGCTGAGCAATTCTTGAGCATAAATGAATTTACAACACTGGGACTGTGAGTTACTTCTAGTGTAAACAAACACAACGTGTCAGATGGACACAGGACGTGGCAGGGACTTTGAAACATCCCATCAGCCAAATGTTAGTCAGGTCTGACCATTTGTTTAATCTCCTTTTGGCTTTAACAAACTACCATTTGGTCCTTGCTTCTACTTGTCTTCATGCCTGGGAAACTAAACAAAGGAGCTGCTGAATCAAGAGTCAGATCAACTCCTACTCAGATGAATCAGAATAAGCGGGTAAACCTGTGAGAGGTTCATGGCGTCTCTGGCCCAGTTGTCCACCAGTTTATGGAGGTCATCTGTGAAGGTGCCTTTCCTCTGGTGGGGGGCCGTTATGTTTGGGGCCAGACACTGAGAACCTCCCTGGCTCTGACCCAAACCACCTGAACCGCTCACTGCGTTGGTACTATTGGTCCCTGTGAGGAAAGACAGAGGAGGTGGAGAATAGAGAACATAAGATACAGGACTGTTTAAATAACTGCATGGAACTGATGTTATCTGGATGAATGTAAATGTAGGTTCTGTTTAGACCATGATAAGAGCAGGCCGATCAGGAAACTATGTTAGAGTTTCAGGGCAGGACAGTGTCTCACTAAGGTCACAGACTCATATCGTTAAGCTGCAATGATGGAAAATGAAATACAAACTTAAAAAATTAAGCACGAGTCAACTTCAAAGGCAGAACTATGACTCATTTGACAGTAACTATGTCATCAATCTGCATTATTTAACTACTCCTGCAGTCTTACATAAGTTACACAGTGTAATGTTTCCTACACACTGATCCATGCTCTACATCAGACTTCCCCTCTTGTAGCTGTTCTTGTTTTGCCCTTTAGATGGCGATCAAGTTCTGTTACAGCAAATCAATAGCTTTTTGCCAGCCCTCAGTAATAACTCACTATGGTCAGCTCACTGCAGGAATAAAACACACAGCACAAACTGGCCAGCTCTGCTACAAAACTTCTGTTACAGTTAAGCTAATGCATCATAAACATGCCACGTTCTACATGAGACTTTACTTATTCATGTAAGTGTTTTGCAAGAGGAAATTAAAAAGGCATTCACTCCTCTGCTGGTTCAGTCTCCCATTAAGGTTAAAGATTTCAATTCAACTAATAATGCAAAAAAGACAAATCTGTGCTTGTCTTTCATAAAAACACATCTTTATTATATTTATCAGAGGAAGGCAAAAGAAAAAAGTAGGATTAATAGGGTCTGCAGTATTAAACAATGCATTTTTCTATATACCAATATTACCATGACTTTTCTGTCCAGATTTAATTTATGTTATTCTTTTATTAAAATAATCAGCTGCATTTCCTTTGCAGACAGAGGGAACCACAATCCAAAATGAAATGGATTATCTTGTAAATTAAATATTTCTCATCACTGTACATGACATAAGAAAAGACACAATAAGCAGGGATTAGCCAATAAAAAGCTAATCATACAGTTCGTCTGACAAAAACTGTCTTGTCATGCTAAATAAAATGGAGGAAAATAAGAATGAGGAGAGGCTGAGTCATGACTGACTTCAGCAGCATGGAATTCTGGGCAATGCAGTCCAGATCACATGCCTTGATGAGACAGGAGAAGGGAAGGAGGGAGGAGGCAGCGGTGGTTTCCATGACAGAGTGGTCAACAGCTGCTCAGTGTTAGTGTGTCTTTGTGGTTACAAGTTCATGCACGTCCTGTGACGACTGTTCAGGTCAGTCATTTCAGTCCTTAAATCAGCTTTCTCTAATATTTTATTAACCAGAGCATCATCTCGAGAAACACAAATTGAAAGATTCCCGATAGGTGAAGTTACTGAAATAACTGACTTGAACTGTATCGGCTCCTGAGGGGTGGAGTTTCGATCTAAAGTGCATCAGAGGGCAGGCGGGGGCGGGGGCGGGGGCAGGGGTGGGAGCAAGTGCAGGAATGGAGAAGGAGATGGATGGAGAGAGGGAGGAAAGACGAAAAAGAGAGATAGTTACTACAGAGCTGGTTGCAGGGGCAGACTTTTTTCACCATCTTCCCTGTGTGGCCCGAAGACAACGATTGGAGGATTGGGAGAAAGTCAGAGTTAAACCCACCCACAACACCCGACAACCAAACACAATGCATCCTGTTATGACTATTCACACCGTAGGTCATCAGTGCACATCAGTTAGGGGTTGAGCAGCCGAGTAACATCTGGACACTGAAATCAGAACCTGCCTCACAATGCATCATGACCCTTAAAGCAAAAATGCAAGTACGCATCTACATATTCTTAATGTACAACAGGAAGAAAATGACGCTGTTGTGTGTGATACAGTATGTGCATGCACTGTGAACAAGGCTGACCACAGATGTCACTATGCCGGTGTCTTTACTCATATGAACAACTGAGTAAAGAGGCTCCCGTTGACAAGACCAGAGGAATTTACAATATAAAACATTTGACAGTTATTCTTATTAAAATTAGAGTACCGACACTGTAAAATCGGCTCAAAACTACAGTCAGTCAAGTATTTAGACAGTATTCTTGCCTCTGTTCACCATCACAGTGGATCTGAAAAGAAGCCAACAAGATGGGATGGAAGCGTTTGGACTTTCAGCTTAAATTCAAGGGGTTTGATAAAAATATGCCAATGGCTATTGCCACAGAGCCAATCAAATGTTAGCATTTGTACTAGAGCCAATCATGGATACTGTTTCATGAACTCATTTGCCTCTTGTTGCCACAGTACTGTGGTGATATATGGCATATACTTCAGTGCATTCTTTTGTGCATTTTGCGACCACAGTACTGTGGCAATTGATGGAAGAAATGACAAATTAGTGATAGTATATAGTAAAGAGTGGAATTATTGTTGTAAATGCTCTCTATGTTTTATGGTGTTCTGTGCTCTGTACCATGAAGAAGGTGGGCGGAGCTACATGTTAGATGTGGCAGTGTGCTATTTGACTTTTCAGTTCTGTGTCAGCTCAGTGTATTCAGTGCTGTAGTCTGAATTCTGCACTCTGAACATTGTCCCAGTGGTAGATTTGTTTCAATGTCAGATTTACCCCTGCTCCCACTTGAAAATCTTCAGGGGGAAAAAAAAAAAAAAAAAAAAAAAATGCTACATTGACCAGGTATTGAACCCAAGCCTTCTACATTGCAGTTCAATACATTACTGACTGAGCTAAATCTCCACTGTTTCCAAATGTGACCTCTTTGCCATCTGACTGTCTTGGGACTTTTCAGGCTGTAACAAGTTACCAGTCTAGACATGATATTACGAGGGCACTGATTGGCTCTGTGGTAATAGACAAACTGATATTTTGTGCCACAGTACTGTGTCAGTAGCCACTTCGTAAAAATACTGCATTAACCAATTAGAAATTACAACCATTTTTTGGGGGCAAACTATGGGACAAACTGACTGACAAGCAGCTTCATGTCCACATGTGACCAATTAGTGCCACTGTCATCATACTTATGGACTTGACTGTATGTGTTCTGTATGTGACAACACTTTTACAGAAACAGACTTCACACACTCTCTCAAAGTCTTGCCTGCATATTACAGATGTTATGGGTAACCAACCCCTGGTTCTGAGTCCACTCTACAGCTCACAAGGCCATACCAGAACTGGGTCCAAATTAGATTCAATAAAAATCCAAGATCATTAATGTGCTTATAATGCCAGTGTAATCTAACTTTTCTTCCTAAACTGCCAGTTCATCAGAGACCCAGGTCTGCCCCCCCTCCCTCCTGGCTCAGGTGGACGGGTGAGGAAGAGTGGGGGTGAGGACCGGGAGTGAGGAAGGGAGAGAAGGAAGGGAGAGGATGGGTTTGAGCTGCAGAGGGTTCAGAAGCATTCATAGATTTCCCCTTATCAAGCATGAATCACTTCATCAACTCTAAATATTATTATAAAACATACTTTAAGAAAAATGAATAAGAAATAAGTATGAACTGATGCACAGTATTTAAACAGAACTGTGCTCAAACCAAAGAACTGTCACACTTAAGGGAAAAAAAAGGGAATAAGAACAGTTTCCAAATGAAAATAATACTGTCTGACAGAAACCATCAAGTCATTAGGTCTGAATATGTCTTTCTATGTTAGTCTGTTGGTTTTCACACAGATGAAGTTTAAGGATTCTAAACAAACAAAACTATATCA
Source organism: Sphaeramia orbicularis (assembly GCF_902148855.1). Taxonomy (NCBI): domain Eukaryota; kingdom Metazoa; phylum Chordata; class Actinopteri; order Kurtiformes; family Apogonidae; genus Sphaeramia; species Sphaeramia orbicularis. The sequence continues at coordinate 34,187,942 of NC_043968.1, read as the reverse complement.
TCTCGGGGCAAATTAATGATCGATTAGGTTAGAAATTAAGTTTCATACAAAGTTAAATAACTACAACCTAAACCAAAACACAATGAAACTATGAGCAAATCCAGTATGAACTTTAACTTCTGTCTTTTCTGCCACTTTTCAACTTTATGTTATGTTCACTTGATCATTTGTAGTGAGTAAAATGTGGAAAAACAGACTCAAATTGGAAAAAAAACAAACAGTAATATGCCAGTACCACTGCTGTTTTATAAGCAGATAGCTCACATCATTGGATGAATTCCACTTAGCTGGTACACTTCAAATGGCATTCAGAAAGATTATGATGAGAGTAAACAGCTTACTGTGTCCCTCCATCATTTCTAAAATGAATACTCTAACTTTCAATAATGTTGTTACACAATCAATGCAGCTGGCAGGGAACAAAACTGGCGCTGGATGTGAAGTTAACAGATGACTACTTTGTCAGTTACAAAGAAAGTCCAAAAAATACTGGGAGAAGGAAAAGATGTAAGAAGAAAAAAGATTAGAAGTTAGACAAATTATGACTAAAGTAAGCTATGGGATGTAAGAAGACTGTGACTGTACTACTACTACCACTATTATTATTATTGTTATTATTATTATTATTATTATTATTACAGACTAAAGATAATTATGTAAATCATCTGTGTCCTGCAGCTCTTATCTCTACACACACAATAAAAAAAAATGGATTCATATGAACATTTTTGCTTCAGTAGCACTTAAACTGTCAGAGTGACAAAGCTATCTGATGTGAAAGAGTGTAAAAGTAAGAATATGTCTGCTCAGCTACTTTCTCCACTGTGATTAAAGGTTTTCTAACTTTATGGGAGACAGCAGATTTCTGCAGGACACCAGTGATGTGAGTGCTGACACCCTCTAACCTACAGGAAGACACTGAGACCAGGACTTGTCGAATTATACAGTAGGAATAAAACAGAAAAAAGTAAAAGAGAAGAGCAAAGAAATAAAGCGTTACACACAAAGAGCCAAGCAGGGCGTACTCAGAAAGCGTGTCCTCCTGCCGCCAGGCTTGAAGGCCAAACGCTCCGACCCCCAGCTGAACTTTACACAGCCTGAAGAGAGGGAGGAGGGAAGATAAGAGAGGAGAGAGGATGGAGAGGGGAGATAAGAGAGGAGAGCAACAAAGTGGAAGGTGAAGAAGATAGAGGGGGAGGAAATGAGAGGGTAGAGAGCAACACGGTGACATGAAAGACAAAAAAGAAGGAAATACAGACAGAGGAGAAAGATGAGAGGGAGGAAGGAGACATACGAGAGAACAGACAGGAATAATGTAACAGTCAGTTAGCCATCGCACTGCATCGCAGACACAAAGAGAGAATTAGAGGACGATACAGTAGAAGACGTGAGTGTGTTGCTGTGCAGGAGTGAAGACAACACGACTGCATGCATGTGTCTTTACAAGCAAAAAGAGTATGAAGTGCTACTGTTATTGAGCTCAACAGTTGTGTGTAGCTGTATTGATGAGTATATTTTTACTGAAGTATGTAAGTTGGAGGCTTGCTGCAGCCTGCGACTTGCAGTTGCATGCCTACCTGGGGTGGGAGCACACAGGCTGGGCACAGAGAGCGCCGCCTCGCTAGTGTAGGCTGAACACAGGATATCACTGGAGGGAGAGGGTTTGAGGGGCTGGAGCAGAGTGCTGCTGCCTGAATCTGCTAATCCTCCTGGGGCTAACAGAGCCAGCTGGCCAGGGTACATGGTCGGGACGCTCTGGGCGGATAAAGTGCTGCCTGGAGATAGCACAAGGCGTAGGCAGGAGAGGACAGGGGAAGAACCACACACCGCATGAGGCACAAACGCACAAACAAACACGTAAACATAACAAACAAACACCCGACACCCATCACCAGAGGCACGGACATCGACAACCGAACACACACAACCACACAAAGAGACACAGGCAGGGAAAGCAGTCAGAAATTTTCAAGCTCCGAGCCTGCTCCAGCGTACACCCACATGCAGATTAACACACACACACACACAAGTGCACACGGATGCATAAACACAAAAATGGTGTAATGTTAGGCCAAATGTTTTTTGACAATCCTGACTGTAGAGGAACTAGGCTTAAAGATTAACATGTGTATTCTGGTGGTGAATTACTGCAATAAGCAATTTTAAAGGATCAGTTCAACCAGGCTACAAAAAAAGAGGCAAATCTTCTCACCTCCTCCTGTGACTGTTTAGCCATGATGGTGTTTTGGTTTCATTTATTCAGGGTATGCTGATATGAATGTGACTGATTTTGTGGTCCAGTTCTCACAGCAATCAAAACACGTTAAAGTTCAGCAGCACATATTTAAGGATACAATATTGTCCTGGATGCATAAGAAATGCACAGACCAATTGTAACTGGCCGGTTTTTGTGTGGTGGCCGGTGAGTTTTACAACTAAAATAATCAAATAATGTTGACATATCTAAAATACTGAACAAATGAAACCCAAAACTGACCACATGGACTCAAATGATTAGCATTAGGTGAGAAAATATTTTATTGCACTTGTAGGGTTAATACAGATTAATTAAAGTGGAGTTGTATGAGGTTCTCATTCGTAGTCACTGTATTGAATTGCTTCTCTGCATCAACCATCATCTACTGAAGGTAATACATTGGCTATGCATAAATACCACACAAAATCACTTATAAATAAAACCAACTAAGCCTTTAAGGTGAACCGAACCTCTGAGAAAAACATGTAACGTCCTACCTGGCTGTAATGGACTTTTGCTGCCATGCGTGGAGCTGGTTCTGGAAGATTTTGAGGACTTGCTTTTGGTAGGTCGTCTCCTCCTGCCAGTCAAGGCTATAACCGGAGGGAGCACTGCAGCCGGAGGAACCTGCACCAAAGTAGAAGGAAAATGAGTTTTTATTTAATGTGATGCTGCATACTGGTGATGATGTAACGGCGGTCAGTTACCTTTCCCAGCCTGGTGAAAAGACTGTCGATTTCATCCTTCTGACGGGAATGGAGGGCCTGAATCTCAAGCATGTGCCTGGTTGTAGAAAGAAGGGATAAAAAATAAGACCAAAAAGAGAAGTAGGAGGGCCAAGTTTTCTAGTGAGTTCTCAATGTCCCCTTTTCAAGAAGGGAAGGTGAGGTACAAGAGTGAAAAGATGGTGTTACGAGCACTAAAGAAATTAAGAGTCTTTATTTTGTCAGTGGGGGTTCACAATAGGGATGTAACAAAATGAAAATTTCATATACTCAGTGCCAATGAAAACGCAACACTTGAATGTGTTTTATTGTTCCTGAACTGCATCAATATGTATAAGTTTCACCTGTATAAGATAATCCCAGACAATTTCTTAACAACCTGAGACGGGTTGAGCTATTGTCACACTTGAATGAACTTGTCTGCATTCATAAGACTTGTTTTTCTCATTGCTCAGCAATGAACTGCTCAACTTAAGGAATCATGGTCAGTTAAGGAGTGGTCATGTTCTGTATATAAAGGCAAGCTGAAAAGCACCAAAATCATTTGCAATAACTCAGCAATGCCTAGACTGACACGTGACCAAAGATGCCGTGCTATGGGGCTCCTGGAGGCCGGAATCTCTGCTTGGCAGCTGTTGCGTCGTTTTGGATGCAATGTGTCCACCATAGTCAGGATGCAACAGAGGCATGAAGAAACTGGCTCAACTGCAGACAGACCTCGCCCTGGACGAGCACGTGTGACCACGCCACAGCAGGATCGCTACATTGAGCTGCAGCACCTCCGGGACCGCTTTGTGACTTTTGGTTTTGGGGGTCCTTGAGTTTATTTCTTTGTCCTTATTTTTTGTCAACAAATTTGGATGTGATTTTTTATTTTTACTGTACAGAAATGGCCTATGATTAATTCCAAAGAGCTTATGGAATAAAAATCCTCATCGATTTAAAAAAATATAAGAATCTTCAAGTGTTGCGTTTTCATTGGCACTGAGTATATCATGGTTATTGTGACTAAAATTATCACGGTTATCATTATTATCATGATATTGTTGAAATGTGCTCAAAATGTTCAAAAAGTACTAATACACAACCTGAAATAATTTAACCAAGTTGTATTTTGAAAAAATACCCCAAACAAACAAACAAACAAACAAACAAACAAACCCCAAATAAAATAATAGGCACAATGTACTTTCTGTTGGCAGAAACATTCAAATATTAACATGTAAACATCAAACACACAAATGTGCATTAAAGATGGAACCTTATAGCCATTGTTTGACCATTTTCCAGATCAAGTTTGAGTTGTAAGTGTGGTAATCAAACATGGTTATCATGATAATTAGAATTTAAACGGTAATACTAACCATCAGGAATTTTACCACGGTTTATCGTCACACCGGTAATCATTACATCCCTAGTTCACACACATAAACATGCACCACACACTGAAGGTTCTCTTCTGCCTTTAACCCATCACTAGATCATGCATGCATCACACACACATCAGCCAACAACTCTCTCGCCAGTCCAGGGAATCAAACCAGCAACCCATCGGCCACAAGCTCCAGCCATTTAGGCCACAACTTCCTCCATAAGAAAGGTAATTAAATACACAAGTGTAATCGTACTTTTCTCGGAGGCGATTGACTTCCCGCTTGAAGTCTTCATCCTCAAATTCCGAGTCATTGTCGCTGCTGATGTAGGAGTTGTTGAAGGAATTATTGTTGTTTAGACTGGGCAGGGAGGCTTTGTGAGCAGAGTCCGGAGTCAACGCCTGACCGGGATCACTGGGTCCGTTGGAAGCCTGGGCAGCCGGTGGAGGACTCTGCTTGGGTTCGAGGCTCTGCTCCTGGGCGCGACTTACAGAGAATCTACCAACACGGGCCTCAGGGTTGGTAGTGACCTGAAACAGAAGAGCAAATGATTAAATAAACTACTGAGCGGATGTAAGTGCTAAAGATCAAAGAAAGCGTGAGAAAACTAAGTCGAAAAACAATGAGTACAACAATGAAAACAATACAAGTTATACAGAAGCGGGACATTGTTCGTGCCATTGCAGAATTCTAATTCAATTCACCTTATTTGTCCCCTTGGGGATGTTTCAAGGCACAAACAAAAGTATAAAACTCTGAACTTTTATGACTAAATAAGATTAACTAAACTTTGAAAGGTACACTTGATAATTAATTCTACTGTGTGAGTGCAGAAATAGGTCTATGAAATTATGCTAATAGTATTAAAAGCACACAAACAGAACTAGTGCAGTAAAGGCTAGGTAGTTTACATACCATAGCAGACAAAAAAATAACGGTAGCCATGTTTAGTGACAAAAAGACTGAAAACAGAGTCATGGGAATACCTGGAAGCGTCCAATGGTTGTGGTGGGTTTAGGGGAGGGGCAGGGGGAATTTATAGGGGATAGATAGGTCTTCTGGGGGAGACCGTCCACAACGTCTCCACCTTGTCCTCCTCCTCCTTCACTTCTCAGGGGGGACGTTGCGGCCTTGTGCAGTGTGTTCTCTGGGCTAGAAAGGCTAGAGGAGGAGGAAGAGGAGGAGGTGGAGGAGGAAGTGGTGGAGGAAGATTCAGTGCAGGCCGGGGGTTGGGCAGGGGGCTCCTCAGTAGCCAATGAGACCTAAAGAAGCAGGAGAAAGACAGAAAAAGAAATGAGCAAGTCCAGGAATTTAAGAAACTACAAGAAAATCTGCATATGTTTTTTCTAAGCAGTTAGTTCTCTAAGACTTAAAGGAGTGATATTTTGCTTTTTATAAATGGAATTCTGCATTTTAAAACATTTCCCTGTGGTCTACATAAACTGTAAATGCTATGCTTGGGTCCAAAATTCTTCATTAATTCAACTCCACAGGTCCATCTTCAACCCTATTTCTGAGTAATGACACCAGAAAGGTCGTTTTGAGCGCTGGCCCTTTAAATGCAAATGAGCCACTTCATACCCCACCCCCTCCAGGTTGTTGGTTCAGCCACTTGAGTTTGTTAATGCAACCAACAACTGAACATTTTAGGTAATCAGCTCGAAGTTTGGACATATTTTCAGTATGGACTACAACCGCTGCTGCTGACAAACAATTATGTCGTACTTGGAGAAATGTTCTGTCGGAAGTCTTGACCTTATATGTGCAAATGTCGTGACGTAACTAGTTAGAAAACGTAACAAATTAAGCAGGAATTAAAACAGGTTGTTGAACTCCACTCGATTTTTGCTGGAATGAATATAAAGATAGCTTTGCAGCACCTGGAGGGTTCAAATTCAAACTTTATGAACTATTAGGGTCCAAATACACAAATAAATGAACCAAAGACTAATAAAAGTGGGTTTAGTAAAATATGACGCCTTTAAACAGCCACTGGCGACCAAAAGCATCTACTGATCTATAATGTTTAGTAACTGTTAAACCACTAATCTTATCTATGTATTTACATAATTCAGGTAAAACACAGTTTCTTAAATTTTCAGCAGCCTCAGATGTGTTTTATTTAGATGTTCAGAGGCTCTGTAGTCAATGACATGATCTGCGAAATAAAACCCATTTAGTTTGACAAATGACAGTGGTTGTAGACGCTTGTTTTTATATTCAGTTAATGATATAGTTTGCGAAAAAGCTCACTTTTTCTCAGTTCTAATATATAACTTTTGAATTTACAACAAACTTCTATGAAGATATCTACATGGCCAGTAAATTAAAATAGGAAACACCTGATTTTCACAAAAAAAAAAAATACAGAGGATAATGTTATAATAAATAGTGATAAATCGCTTCAAAAGGTTATATATAGAGAAAACTTCATTTGGAAGTCATTACAAAAATAGTTCTTGGTCTTTAAGGCTTAAAACTAAATCTTAATATAAGAAGTTTTTTGTAAACATACCAAAAGACAAACAAATACTGACAGTATGTGAAGTTTTTACCTGAAATCTTCCCAGTTTAATTCCTCCTGGAGGGGGAGCTGGAGCAGGAGTGGACACAGTTTCTTCCTCCAGACTGAAGGGAACTGATGGACAGATGTCAAATATATCAACCAGACAGAAAAACAGACAGACAAACAGACAGACAGACACCAGATGGATAAAGAAACAGATGAAAATCAATAGAGGTGCTAAATATAATACACATACTTGGCTGGTTGGTGAAAGGTATACTGCTGTGAGGGGCCTGGGGTGAAGGGGAGAGAAAAAGAGAGTTTAGCAATGAGCAGCATCATTAAATATACATACTGTTAGTATTAGATAACGCAGTATGGAGTATTTACTTGAGTATGTGTGCTGATAGGTACAGTCTCTGGGCTCAGTGCTCTCCGTAGCTGGGCATCGAGGTCCTCCAGAGGCTGCTGGGACTAGTGAAATAAAGAAATACTATTAGAAACAGAAAAGTAAGTAAGCACAAATAGGTCTGACAGCTGCATTTGATTAACAATATAAAACATAAATGATCTGAAAGCACACAGAAGCTCTGCATTTATATTCTGTGATACGCTCAGCCTTGTACGCAGTCAAACAATGTATGGTTTCTCCATTTTCTTCCCTCAACTTTTCAGAGTTGTTGATGTATTGGTGCCTCTAAATTTCACCAAGCCTTTTGCACCAGCACATAATCTTAGTTAGACAAGGTAAGGTGGTAGAGGATGTTCTTGACTTATTTTTACCCCTGGGAATTTTAAAAGCAATTAAAAAATAAATAATTAAAAGGAGATCTCTTGTGCATTCCAACTACAGCGGGATTATCTTAATCAAAAAGGACAAGTCTTCCTCATGGGGGTTACATAATAGTCAGAGTGTGTATGTTGTTAACTTGGCAGGTCAGACTTTTCATAAAAAAGGTACAAGTCAATGCTCTGTTGGATGTGATGTTCTACTTAAATTGGAGGTCTATTTTTAGACTGCACCATTCACAGCCACAACAAAACAGTCTGGAAATTAAAGAGAGTTCACTGTCTGTCTGCCCTGATTTACCACTCAGTCCCAGCAGCCTCATCTCTCCATGATTCTACCTCTTTTCCAGTTTCTATTCACCTACCAAACTGTTTTACCGTCAACACCCCCTTTATTTTACCCTAATTTCCTTTTTTTTATTTTCAGGTTTTGTTTTTTTTTTACATTTGATAGACAGAATTTCACATTCATTAAGAGTATGGGTGCATACATCTTTGTAGCTCAAGCTATATTTTAATTTGTTTAGATATAACTGAAGTTGATGTAAACTGTTTTTGCAGCGAGGACTTAAGTGAGGCTATGTTCACAATGCAGGAAAAAATGTTCTAAACCTGACTTTTTTGCCCATATGTGACCCATATCTGATTTTTTAATGACAGAACAGCACAAATCTGATTTTTTTCACATTAGACACAGGCCACTTTCATATAGTCACCTTCCTAAAATAATTGCTTAAGTGTTTGAATGTTTTTTTTAAATGACTTTTTTGTCCCCGCCATCAAATACTCAATATCTGGTTATTATTACTAAGTTTTGTTTTTTGTTTTTGGAAGGTGATGATATGTGGTGCTAAATCTCATACATATCTCATACTTTTTTGTCGTCGGCTTTTAATCATTGAGATGCTTTTTTGTTACCTCCGCCAGGCGGTATTGTGATCACTTTGCTTTGTGTGTTTGTTTGTTTGTTAGCAAGATAAGTCATAAAGTTATGGACGGATTTACATGAAACTTTCAGGAAATGTTGATACTGGCACAAGGAAGAAATGATTAAATTTTGGTGGTGATCGGGGGGGGGGGGGGGCGACCTGTCTTGGCGGGGGTCTGCGCTCTCCGAGTGCTTTTCTTGTTTTTGTTTTTTTAGATCTCTTACGTTGTTTTTACTAGATTTGAATTTGTCTTTGTTTTATGATGGTTATATTTTGTTGTTCTTAGCCCACTTTGCATCTTCTGTTATCACTGTTTTACTTGTTTATTCCCTTGTTTTATGATTTGTGTTCGGCACTTTGGCCAACTGTAAAGGTTTTAAAGTGCTTTATAAATAAAGTTGGTCTGGTATGGTATATTGGATGTTTGTCCATGTGACTTCAGTCTGAACTGTCATGTTGCATTTCATCTGATTTTTATGTCATTGAAATGTGACAGACATCACAATTCTGGAGGAGGTGTGGCCATATTTATTTCAGTTAACACAGTTAAGTGTGCTGCGTGTGACATCACACTTTCTTCTGGTAACTTCAGGACCGTAGACTATTCACACATGAGTCTGTTGCATTTAAATTATAATGTGAACAATCATGCAAAAAATAAGAATTTTGTGAGAATTCAGAGTTGAACATTGAGACCTGCAGTGTGAACGTGGCCTTAGACACAGTGAGAAATAATAAGCAACACAGTGTACAACATGCAAACATCTAATCAAAATGACCATAATGTTTTACTGCGAGAGAAACAGCAGCCATAAATAAGAAAAAAACAAACAAACACCTGAATTAGTCCAGGGAAGGATGGCAGGAGTTCTGAAGGAGGAGAGCTGGCCTAAACCCAGGGGAAAAGGTGATGGAAAAGGAAAAGAGTTGGAGAAAAATGAGAGACAGAAGAAGAGATTTGTAGAAGAGGTTATGAAAACAGTGTTCAACGTGTAGAATGTTAAAAGAAATGTCCATGCAATGCAAGTCATGAGGAAGGAAACACTTTTAAATGCCTGAAACTAAAAAAATATTACCTGTGACTTCACTCTAAGTTCAGCCTAACAGTTATATCTAAAAACATTCATTAAGACTACACTTAAACAAGTGGTTAAAAACCCACATGAAAAGTACATCACTCACCGGCACCCTGGATACTGGGGTTTTGGATGGAGTGGTCTGGCCAAAAGACGAGGCAGGGATTACTGTGGAAATTACAATAAAAAGTAAAATAACCAATATTATAAAATACAACCACACTCAAAAACGAGACAAGAAACACAATCTTCTCTTTACCAGTCTGTGCAGGTGTGGAGATAGGTGTCCCGGGGCCCTGGATCGGGGTAGGTGACCCAAGTGACCCCAGTGCCAGGCTGGAGGGGGGCTGAGGGGGGTTGACCACCTGGCCTGGGCCTGGTGTGGTGACAGATGTGGTGGAAGTGGACAATGGGCCCATTGGGGAGGAGGTACCTGCCGGGGAAGGCCCAAAGGCAGAGTCAGCAGCTATGGGGTCTCCCTGAGTGGAGGAGACCCCCCCACCAAGGTCCATGAAGAGAGAGCGCAGCTTCTTCTCCAGAGCCTGGATGTCGTCTGGTTTGCCCTGGGTCTCAGTGGACACCTCACACCTGAGAAAAACATGACCAAGTCCTTCAGAATCATTGAGAAACTAAAGAAACTATTTCAATGATATCAGGGTCATTTGTATTCAGATCAAAACTGTCGAATCAGTAAATCACTTCTGAAGGAGACTGAATAAAAACAGCACCGGAGACTTGTTTATACAGGAATACACACTGATGACATTCTGACCTGTAGTAAATGCACAATATCCTGTCAACGTGTATGAGCTGAAACCCTTTAATCAACATGTCGGAAGAAAAAGTTGAAATAGTTTTGGATCTGAATTGCTGAAAGTTATTCACATAGTAATCTAACTTTCAGATGAAGATAAATGGCAGATTGTTTAAAGTGTAAGCTAACATAGGTAGGTAAATGTCCAAATAAACAACTGAAAGAGTTCAATCTGAGTCAGCAGCTACTACCAGTCTTCAGTACTGTACATTTCATATACTATTTCTATAAGGACAGTTCTTTCTGTACCAAACAAGAGCCATCAGGAGATGTTAAATCTCCTAAACCCCCATAAAATCAACAAGTGGCACCTGTTAGTAAATACAGCTTAGTTTCATTGACTCCAAAATAATTCCATAATTCCCTATCAGTATATAGTAGTTCAAGTGGTCTGAGAGGACATCAGATGTCTATATCTACTGCTTGTGTGTGTTTTCAGGCTGCAGAAAATCCATCGTGTGACATCCTGATTTTGTCTAATCACAGGTGTTTTCAGACAGGTAGTGAGTTATATATGTCACTGACAGTTGAAATTACCAATCAGATTCTGTCCCGTGGATGTGACGCAATTCCTCTACTTGAAAAAGTGCTGTTTTCCATAATAGCATGAAATAACATCCGGTCATCAGTATTTATATTTTGTTTTTTTACCCCTCAGCCAACATCTGGCTTAAGGGGTATTGTAATTGTTTTGTCGTCTGTCCGTCTGTCTTTTTGTCTGTTTGTTCATTCAATGACCTAATCGCATTAGCTGAAGAATGCACTGACATATCTGCACCAAATTTATACTGTGAATGCATCTTGGCATGGAGCAGAAGCCTACTGAAAATAGTTGACCTTGACCTACTTTTCCAAGGTCAAATGGCATCAAATGGAGACATGACCCCTTTGTTGGGGTGATGTGTTCACTTGAAACAGCCTTGTGCAGTTATAATATCTGACTACTTTCAAATATAAATATGTATGTAACAAGTTTTACACAAAGACAATCTAATGTAAATTATAGGGCAGTAACTTTCAACAGAATCTTACACTATATTTGGCTGAGGGGGATTAAAAATGTGCAGCATGTTATGTTTGGATTTGGACTGGTAGGAGAGAGTTGTACAAAGAAGTTCTACATTTTAAAATCCTGACATTTTTTTTTTAACATCCAGTTTCACATCTGCAACTTTAAATCTATTGAGAGCAGAAGAACTGGTAATGTTAGAAAATGGCACCTTGAATCAGTCAACATCATATGTACACAAAACAGATGGACAGCAGACAGAAAGAAAAATACTGAATGGTTTTCCTGGAATGCTCCAGAAAAAATGTTGACAGACAGACAACATCCTGTTTCTGGGGCATATGCTAGGAGGATAAAAAAAGCCCATGGGGTTTGATAACAGACATAATGAGGAGAAAATACACACTGACCAATCTCACCTTGTGTCACAATCACCACATTGTGTGTGTGTTTGTCCAGGCAGCGCTGCTGTCTGTGGCTGAGAATGGACCAAAGTGGGCTGCACTGAGGGTACACTGGTGGTCACAGGTTGAAGCCCAACAGATAAGGAGGAGGAGGGAGGAGTGGGATGGGAGGAGCTAGAGGGAGCGAGCTGGGGGCCAGGGATGGCAGTGGTGGGGATGACAGATGAGGAGAGGGAGGGAATGGAGGAGGAGGGGGAGGGGGAGACGGAGCGATGATTGGAGGCAACTTCATTCAGTGGGAAGGCAGCAGAAGAGGGAGGGGAGGACACAAAGGGAACGTTTTGGGCAGAGGGGGGTGAGGTTATCTGCGTGGGGGTGGTGCTGGAGATGCTGGGTGGTAGCGCTGAGGTTCCACTGACGACTGGAGCTTGGGTCTGAGGCTGGGTGAATGCCGGCGGCAGAATTTGTGCTTGCGCCTGGGGCTGGGACACAGCTTGTGACTGAAGGATGGACTGATTCACCACCGCAGGAGGAGGGGAGGACGAACAAGGAGGACTGAGACAGATAGGAGGCCCAGAGGTGGAGGAGGAGGCAGGAGGAAGACAGGTATCTAAAGTGTGCTCCTGTGTCTGGTTCAAATGAGAAGGGACCAGTCCAGCAGCAGGATCAGCAGTGGGAGTGGGTCCACTGACTGTGGAGGTCTGTGCAGACATGGAGGCCCCCGCAGGCAGCAGAGGAGGGTGGGTGGAGTGAATGGTGGCTGGGGCGGTGTTGGGCCCGGCATCAAACTGGTTCTGTTTGAGTTCAGAGAAGGCCTGTTGTAAGCTGATGGCTCCAGCAGACTGGGACAACCCCAAACCTTGGACTGGAGTCTGTGAGGGAGCTGCAGCTGCAACTGGAGGAACTGGAAAAGAACAATGAACGGGAATAGAAGATCAAAATCCCACGTGTTGATTCTCAGAATGCAATAACCCCACTGAGACCTAGAAATGCATTTTTGTCCTCTGTAAGGCAAGGCAAGGCAGGTTTATTTATATAGCACATTTCATGTACAAGACAATTCAAAGTGCTTTACTTAAAACATTAAAAGCATTACAGCAGAAGCAATAAAAAGTATAGGCATGAGAAAAACAAACAAACAAACAAAAAAATCAGATAAATAGATAAAACAGATCAACAAATAAAAACAGACAAGCAGATAAAACAGATACTGAAGTGATGAATAAAAACTCTGCTCAAATGCAGCTGAGAACAGGTGGGTCTTTAACCTGTATTTTAAATAAACTGAGTGTTTCAGCTGATCTGAGGTTTTCTGGAAGTTTGTTCCAGACATGTGGAGCACAGAAGCTGAACGCTGTCTGGTTCTGACTGTAGGGGACGAGAGCTTCACAGCTTTATGTAATAAAAAAAAAAAAAAGAAAAAGAAAAAAATGCTATACACTGCAAAGGACATCCCATAAAAATGTATTGAAAAACTGTTGCATCATTCCAATCAAGACAATTAGTTAATGTAAAAGGCTAAAACTTTTACTTACTGGGTTTCAGGAAGATATAACAGTGGAATATCAGTCTAATCAAACCAAACTGAGATAATATAGCAACACAATCTTAATTTAATCAGAGTTAAATGTTTAAAATCTACTTTAATTTTTTTTTTCTTTTTATTAAATGTACTGTGGGAAACGACACCAGTAGCTGTTAAATGAACAGCAGCTGGTATCCTGTTGCTCACCCTTGCAGGCTTATGGACTCCATTTCTAACCTAATGGTAGTTGGTGCTGTCACTGCAGCGGAGCAGAAACATCACATACTTTATATTTTCCTGGAAAATTTAACCTGAGCTCTCTACACAGACATTGTTTTTTACGGTACATAATGATTTGATCAGACATAAAACATACTAGAATTGGAAAAAGTACGTAAAAAAACAATAAATACATTACACTTTCTTCACATTGCTCCATATAGCACCTTTAAGGAATATTTCAGGTGTTAGGGCATTTAGCAGCTGAGCTTCAGTTCTGTATGTGCCACTTTTTGCCAGAACCCCAATAGCTATTTATGTTTTAAATTTACGACTAAATCCAATGATTTTATTATTAAATTAAAGAAATGCCTGCGTGTTATTACATTTGTAGAGAACATTCAGTCTTTTGCAAACATTACAGTTTAATCTAATAGAAAGAGAGAGAATGTGTGTCTTAAGTAAACCATTCGTTTACTGTGTATTTTCTACCAGGGTGTTTTTACTTTATTTTTCCCTCCAGGAACAGATTTGCAAGTTCAGGAAGTTAAAAAACATGTAAAATAATCAGTATAATAATCAGCTGTACAGTTGTAATCTGCCAAATTCATTGAACACAAAATTATCTTTACCTGTTTCAGCAGGTGTTGCTGAAGCAGGAGATGAAGGAGACGGAAACAGCTGGTCCTTCAGTCTGGCTTCAGGGACGGGGCTGACAATGAACTTACGACCTGCTGAATGGACCACTTGTGCAGTAGCACTTGAGGGGGTGTCTGGGATTGGAGAAAAAAAAACAAAACAAAACATCACTGTTAATCTGTCTCTACAGTTAATTTAGTCAAAGACAGAAGGAAGTCATACGTGTGAATGTTTTTACCTGGCATGGGGACAGATATGGCAGGAATCTGCTGCTCCATGCCGCCCGCCATCTGAAAACCATCACACATTATCAAACAGGACGAAAGAAGCAAATCTCCAGACGATTCACATCTTAGCCCTTTGTAGACTATTGCCGCAAATTCACCTTAACATTCCACTGTTTTTGTAATAAGGTGCAGTACCACCTGGTTACCTGGTTATCTACAGGGGTTGGACAAAATAATGGAAACACCTTCACCTCAAGATGATAATGCCCCAATCCATACAGCTAGAATTGTTAAAGAATGGCATGAGGAACATTCTAATGAAGTTGAGCATCTCGTATGGCCGACACAGTCCCCAGACCTCAACATTATTGAGCATTTATGGTCAGTTTTAGAGATTCAAGTAAGACGTCGATTTCCACCGCCATCGTCTCTAAAAGAGTTGGAGGGTATTCTAACTGAAGAATGGCTTAAAATTCCTTTGGAAACAATTCACAAGTTGTATGAATCAATACCTTGGAGAATTGAGGCTGTAATTGCCGCAAAAGGCGGACCTACATCATATTAAATTATATTTTGTTGATTTTTAAGGTGTTTCCATTATTTTGTCCAACCCCTGTATGATCCCTGATGTTTATGGATCAGTTTTAATCCCCTGTTTCAGTATTATTTTTGTGACATTGTGGTGATTTTGTTTGGATTGTTGACTGGGGAAACTGTTCCAGGGCAGTACCAATAAAATAATCTACATTCCTGAGACTGAAAAAGTTTTATAATTAATAATATGCCATTTATTCCTAATATCAAAGTATGTTTGCATCGTATCTACTGTATGTCCTGTATTCAAATGAACAATTTCCTCTTAATTTAGCATCTGTAGCATTAAATAGTTTAATTTATTACATAATTACATATACATTTAGGAAGTAATGAAGTTAATCTTATGATACTGGTGCATAAAAAACAATAATTGTGCAGTTTACCTGGCTGTTTGTGTCTCTCTCCAGACCCTTCTCATCAGCGTTCTCTATCACCTCTCTGACCTGCTCGATGAACGACTCCCTCTCACTCTCCAGGATAAACTCACTTTGGACCTGAACAGGTAACAACAACACAAATGTAGAAGAGTGTGGGATGGAAAAAAAACAAGGACAGAGTTCCACTAAAAAGTGATAGGATGTGTAGCCACAGATGAATAACTCTGTGTTGCGTGGGAACCTGGTGATGAGTCCAAAAACACAAGGACATCACTGCAATTATGTCTGCGTTAACGGTTGAGGATGACATAGAGTAAATAGCAGTAGCTCTGGTATCTATATCATAATATTGGAAGGGCTCAGAGTATCTCTGTGTGTGTATCAGCCCAATTCTGACAAATGTAGACATTTTTACTGGCCAGTTTGGTGCCTACAGTTGAAGAATAGTCCCATCGCCACATTAAATATCTCACCAAGTTGATATGAGCAATATTTTGGGAGATATTAGTCATTTTGGAATACAACAGCCTTACAATCACATTGCTCGGTTGACAGGAAGTTTAGTGAAATTATGGGAAATTAACGGGAAATTAAGTTAAAAACAGGAACGATGCATTTACTAACTTCAGTCCCTAGGTATTGGTATTAATATAACCCATGGTTCCCCATGGCTCAATACACTAGTATAAAACATATTCCAACATTCCAGAGGAAAAGGTTTGGAGCTAAAGTAGTCAAAGTAGAGACGACTGTGTACCATGATCTGTGCTATCTCCTCAGGGTTATCGCCATCCAGGTCAAATCTAAAGGTCACCATCTTCCTGTTGTGAGTCTCCAGCTGACACTCTGCAACCCTGTCTCCCCGATTAGAGATCTACAAACACATACACAGGAAACAATTAGAAAGAAAGAAGGAAACAGGAGTTTCTGGACGAGAGAGCTATGATTACTTTTATTACAGCTCTGCAGTTCCTTATGGTTCATAAAATACTAACACTGAGCACAGAGGATTTATTGTTCAATCATAACTTTATAGGATTTGTGAAAGGTGTTCTTACACTCAGAACATTAAGCTTCGCCTTGGAGATCTTTTCATGGCGCGATCGGCTTCTCACAGACCGCCTCTGGTGTCGCTTTGTGGATCGGCCTTCATGGCGACCACCTCCTCCGTCGTTGCCGTCACTCAGACCTGAAGCCTCAGAGTGGCCACTGAATTACAGAAAAAGAGAAAGGATATCGACACAAAATAAGGAACAACATCAAATGCAATCAAGAATGGTTGTCTGTGTGTTGATGCGTTACCTTTCAATGGATGACTGGAGTTGAGGAGGTTGTAGTTGAGATTGGGATGAGTCTGGAGGCTGAGGAGCAGAAACACACACACACACGGATGTACATGAAAATACAGACGCAACCCTACGGTCAACTTCAATGCAACAATCGCACAAACACCAAGGAAATTTCACGGGAAGAAAAAGTAGAAGGATAGGATGGAATATAAGCAAAGAGTGAAAGCAGTAGGAGAAAAACTAAACTAAACTAAACTTACAGAAAAGTCCTGAGAAAAAGAACATCAGGATTGGGACTAAAAATAAAAAACAGTAATAAAACAAAAACTACTATGACATACTTTACATAACAATACATGCTACACTACACACAAAAGAATACTTGAACTATATCTGTCAGGCTTCCAATAACACATACAGTTCTTCTGTCTTTTATGAACTATCAATCATCAGCTATTTCATAGACATAAAAACTAGGGCAACTTGTGTACTTGACCAAAAAAAAAAAAACTAGACTACAGAGAGTGACTGGCTGAGGTTTGTAGTTTTTATAGATACTTAAATCTTTCACTGGTTCAGATAGACAAATCAGACAACCCTTAAATCTTTTCCTATGATAACTACTTAACCATCTTCCTTAAATCAGTATTGACACACTCAAACTAAGGAAATAAACCACTTAAAAAAAAAAAAAAGAATATAGACTATTCTCTGAAATCTTGCCATCACTCATCCCAGAAGTGAGTATTTCTTTTTAAATTTTTGCCACACAATTTCAAAGTATCACTTCAACTGTAAATATGAATCAATACTAATTACAATAACCTCGCTCTTAACGTTGAAGCGTAGCTAGTCACCAGAGTTACCCATAAAAAAATCTTCACACTCACCCCTTTTCCTTCTAACTCAACAAGTAGGAATTCAATGCAAACACTGACCAATTCAAAGACCCAGTGACTGACTGACTTTTAACAGGAGCCAACAGAGTCAGCTTCATTAAATATGACAGATTATGGATATGACGTCCACGTGGTGGGCTGGACTGTCCGACACCAGTACCTGGGGAGGGGCTTCCATGGGCGTATCGGTCGGGGCGGTGACTACACTGATGATTGGCACCACGGTGGCCAAAGGCTGAGGCACAGGTGAGGGCACACGAGGAGGAGGAGGAGGAAGAGGAGGAGGAGGGGAAACAATAGTGGGCCCTGCCCCGACAGCAAGTGGCAGAGGAGAGGGAGGGGATGCCACAACCACTGTCGGCATGGTAACAGGAAGGGATGATGACGGAGAAGAGAGGGTCACCAAGGAAACGGAAGAAGTAGAAGGCGCTACACTGGGCTGAGTCGAGAAGGCAGGACCGAGAAGAAGAGGGGGAAGAAGAAAAAGAGGGAAAAAGGCAAAGTTTGATGAGGCAGAGGACAGGTGGGAGGAAAAGTGGAAAAAAAGAAGTGGACAGAAACCAGGCTAGAGATCAACTGTGACGGACGTCCACAGACCAGCGAGTCTAATGCCAAACACTGTGGTAATGGGACAATGAAAGCTGGGGTTTATGAGCAAAATGTAACTTGAACTTATGAGTCTTTATTTGTCTTCATGATAAATCATGTTTAAATAAAGACGTCAGCAACAGAATGACACATCCATAGTTCACTGACCCACTACTACTACCACTACTTAATAAACCAGACCAGACAACACAGACGCAGGTGAAGTCCATTAGTGACAAAATACACAACTGTGTGACAGGACAATCATGTGAAAACACACCTGTCCAACAAAACAACACATCATGCAACCATTTAGTACAACTCTGTACAGATGATTAAAGCTTATTGTGGATGGAAACCAAGCAAATTACACAATGTAGATAGATGGGCCATACACTCTGAGTACCCATCTTCATTTCCAACAAAAAGCTCATGTATTTACAACCATGCTTTTAGAAAGATGGTTAGAGAGAGCAACGGTTTAACACTACAGAGGAATACAACACGAGCTAAAGTTTATCAAAAAGCACATCGACCAGAGGGTCACAGGACATCTTCTGTCCAGATCATGACAGATTCACCTCTAAGACACACACAGAGTATAGACAGATGAGGTCCTGCCCCTTCTAGTGTGTCCTATGGGATCTAATTTGGGAAAAAAAAATATGCATAGGGGTCGACGGTGAGAGATACGGTACTTTCCAGACTATAAGCCGCTACTTTTTTCTCACACTTTGAACCTTGCGGCTTATACAACGATGCGGATCAAGTATAGGGGGCGCTCTAGCAGGAAGCGCAAAAGTGAGACAGACAGGTGGAAGAGGTGATGCGAAGAGGAGAAGTTTTAAGCTTAACCTTTAACAATCATTTTGCGTGTCATGCAGAAACCCTCATCATGGAAAACACACGAAGAAATGCATATGATGCAGCTTTTAAGTTAAAAGCAATCGATCTGGCCATCCAAGAAGGAAATAGAGCTGCTGCATGGAAGTGTCAACAGAAGAGACGCTGAGAAGGTGTGAGACGGAGCCTTTCTGAGGCTGTTCAACTCCGACACTGAAGAAGGCGACTGCAGTGTTTTCAATGCACAGAAGGAAGATAAAGATAGCGATCAATGACTTTTCTGGGTTTTTTAACCAGCTGTGTTACTGCTGTTTTACTGCCTTGTTACAAGCACTGTTTGGAAAAAAGCAGTTAAGGTTCGTAAATAAATATTTAAATAATCTTTCTGTTTCCCATCTTTCTGTGTAAATATCTCATGTTACAATGTGGACACTTGCGGCTTATGGTCAGGTGCGGCCTATATATGTACAAATATTTTTTTCTTTTAAAATTTGGTGGGTGTGGCTTATAGTCAGGTGCGGCTTATAGCCCAGAAAGTATGGTAAATACTTTTTGTGTCTGTTGGAACTGTATCATTCGCACATATGATGTTGGGAAGTTTACAACATAATTCTACAAATCAGGAAAGTGGCAGTTTGAGGTAAAGACAGTAAAGTAACATTTAGTTTAGGGTGAAACAGCTTAGTGGACTGCATCACTTGTTGCAATAAAAAACATGGTGATATCAACTATAGACTGGTGATGCAGAGATACCATCAGCCACTCAGATCAGATCATGGAGAGAGAAAGTTATCATGACATTTACCCCACAACTTTAAGGTGTATAGTTTTTTTTTTTTTTTTTTTTTACATATATTTACAGTCTAATAAATCAGCTTTACTGATTAGCTTAAACTGACAAAAAATAATCCTTTAAACTGACAAACAGCATATGTGTAAATGGTGTAAATTTAGCAATGAATTTTTAGGCAACACCATTTTTTCCCCAAATATAGGTTCCATGGTCCAACCGCAGCAGCAGCAGGACTTCATCTCTCTATACTATACAATCACACATTGAAGGACACATAATCCAATACTCACATATTAAGAGTAAATATGTACAGATGCATGAACATACATACATCAGCAGACATGAAATACCTGAACCAGAGCTAGCTGAGCAGCTTGGTACAGAAGGAAAAGGTGTTCGATACTAGGAAACGGACTGAGATCACAGAACTAAACACACACACAGAACCAACCAGTACGTGACGGGGTACACAAACATGCAAACAAACAGACGACAAAGCAAACCCGGTGATAATCACAGGCAGCATGCCGATGAGCCATGCAGAAAACAGAGAGAAAAGCAGAAGAAAAGAGACTGAATGGACAAAAGACAAGTATAAAGTCAAGGGCAACATGTCGCAAAGATGGAAATAACTTGTTTCAGCTATGAATTAAGCACCGATATAGTGTGGCTACTTACTGATATGTGCAGTACTATGCAAAAGATGAAGGCAACTAGTAGGTTTGTTGTTTTAGCAAGATTAGAATGATATATTATTTATTATAAATGCATTTCCCAATCTCTGTAACAACATACGATAGCATTAAAAACAACTTGAGAAGTGAATTATCAATGTCTTCTTCTTAATTACTGAACCAATCTTCTAGTGCACAGGTGACAAACATGCGGCCCGGGGGCCAAATCCGGCCCGCCAAAGGGTCCAATCCGGCCCGTGGGATGAATTTGTGAAAAATTGCAAAAATTACACTGAAGATGTTAACAATCAATGGTGTCAAAATCATTTTAATTCAGGTTCCACATACAGACACATACAGTCCAATTAGATTTTAAGTTTGTCAGACCAGTAAAATATTATTATTATAACCTATGAATAATGACAACCCTGAATTTTCTCTTTGTTTTTTTTGGTGTAAAGAAGTAAAATTACATGAACATGTTTACATTACCAAACTGTATGTTAACAAAAAATGTGAATAACCTGAACAAATATGAGCAAACAGAAATGTCTTAAGAAAAGTAAATGCAATTTTACCAATATTCTGCCTGTTACTAAATGTTTTGTGCGATTGTAATGCACATGTGTAAAAGATAAACTGATAAACTGAGGGATAATAGTGTTAAAATTGCACTCATTTTTCTTAAGACAATTCAAGTTGTTCATATTATTCAGATTTTTAAGGAAACTTTGTAGATGTAAACCTGATCATAATAGAATTTTACTTTTTTCACTTATTATTTTACTTGTCTAGCCCACTGGAGATTCAATTGGGCTGAATGTGGCTCCTGAACTAAAATGAGTTTGACACCCCTGTTCTAGTGTTTTACACCAGGTTTCATTCAACACATCTCCAATGTTTCGTATTGTTTTGGGAACCTGTTGTCATGAGAACAAAGATCACACTAAATACTGTCTGTTTCTTATACAAGTTGTGTAGTTCATATTTTCGGTGAGTTTTCAATGCTGTGCACGATATTACCATCTATTTTTTGTTGTATTTTAATAAAGAGACTGGGAAGTAGATAAATAGTAACATCATAGGAAAGGGTGGCCTAAGACTTCTGCACAGTGTTGTATAAGAAAGTACTGTGTGTTGAAGGTGATGAATGCAAATATATTTAAGTCTGAGTACTGTGTTGGATAGATTGTTTTACATCATTCATTTTGAGGGGAACTGTACCTGTGTAGGTGCCTGGGGCAGAGATGTGTGTGTGGGGCTCTGGATTGATGTGCTGCTCGACTGACTGGAAGAAATGACCTGAACACAGAACGAAACAGAGAAAACACTGAGACAAACCAACATGGGCATCAGTATATGTTTATAGATGTGATAGTTTTTCGACTTGGGTAGTTTCCACAGAAAACCTGAATGATCTAATGCATAAATCTACATCATCTTTCTACATTAAATACTTTTTTCCTCAAATAACACTGAAACAGATTCTGATTAATTCCAGCCGAATCGAAAACACTGCAGCAAAATGTTAAATTATCACAAAACCTCAGTCACAAATGAGATCAAAATATAAAACCTTGAACTGCGGCTGTCTGGTAAATATTTAGACTATAAAAGCGACCTTTTACAACTTTAAAAACAAGAACAAAATGTGCGTTCATTCTCTTGGAATCTCTTATTACCATCCAATTTTATGCTCAATCAAATCAGTTTAAAGCTGCAATTAGTTCATAGAAATTGCTTTGCACTGGGGGCAAACACCCGTGTTCAAAAAGACTGGAATATTACTGTGGGCTAAGAGCCAGCTCTGTGGGAGTGGTTACCTTGAAGCAATGGCAAAAACTTCAAAGAGGATGCCGATTTAGGAGTTATTACTGATTAAGCACAAAATACAGAGATATTTTAGTATTTTAGCTTCATGGAGTTCAGATATAAAGAGGATGCAGCATTACAGGGTGAAAACTGATGTAAAATGGAGTTCCACTGATATGCCTGAGTCAGGGTTTATACAGGTTTATACAAGTTAAATTTAACCTTTTTATGACTACTTAGAACAGAATTCAATGCCCCTTTCACAGCCTATTTCACGGCTATACTGGCAAAAATTCATGACTCCTAGAATGTTGGAAAATATATTTATTTACTCTACAGCTTGATTCCCATTGCTCCAAGCTGAACTGATTTCTTGGACAAGGTGCAGCAAACCTCAAACAGGTTCCTCTCCACTCGTGTCCACCAGGTTGTTATGACCCAGGGTCATAATTTGTCATAATTCATTTATAAATCAGTGGCGGCTGCTCA
Source organism: Sphaeramia orbicularis (assembly GCF_902148855.1). NCBI lineage: Eukaryota > Metazoa > Chordata > Actinopteri > Kurtiformes > Apogonidae > Sphaeramia > Sphaeramia orbicularis. The sequence goes on along the minus strand of NC_043968.1, from coordinate 34,165,089 downwards.
TCTTTCAGAGAGGGGAAGCTCATTGTCGGCTTATATCATAAAAAAAAAAATCAAGTTATTTAAACATAAATTCGGCCCTCCATTCCTTTTTAAGAAAATGGTCGTATCGTACCAAATAAACAAGAAAATGTTGAAATTATGTTAAATTGAAACACGGAAGTACAGTGAGTGTGTTTTTATTTACAGTGCAAGAAATGAACAAGTAATTTCGTAGTGGTTTCTCTCTGATTTCACAGCAGAATGTGCGACGGTATTAAACTGAACTCTGCCAAGTGAAGGAGTAGATCTCAAACTAGCTGTCAATAAAACAGGATTCAGCCTTTCGACTGATCCTCCAATCAGCACATGAAATCCTGGCATCCAGCCCGGCCGAGCTCCGCCCACAGCTCCATTCACTCCCAGAGACGCCGGGCATCCAGGTGCGGGACAACATCGTGGCATTTTTCCAATTACCGTCCAGTTTTGAGGCAATGAAAAAAACTGTTCCACTCAGTCCCATTGAAGTGCATGGACGCTGAGCGTCTATGGGCAAATGCAGTGAGCAGAGATCGTATGAGAAAACAGCGCAGGGATGAAACGGGAATGTATGAGAAGTGAACAACATTGAGTCCATTGATCTGTGATAAAGCTGATTCTGAACGAAGTTGTCTTTGAGATGAACGTGTTCTAACACATTTGTAGTCAATAAAATGTCAACACAACCGTACATATTTATATTTTTCATATCTTGCAGTCTATGAGAAATCGCCACTGGTTTATATGTATACTACAAACAAAAAGTTAAGGATATTTCTTTTTTTTTTTTTGTCTTTTTTTTTGTCATTTTTAAAAAGTTAAGGATATTTCTTTTTTTTTTTTTGTCTTTTTTTTTGTCATTTTTGCCATTTGTAAATAAAACTATGTCTGGTCATTAAAAAAATGTATTTCAATTCAGTACACACTCACTAAAGTAAAAAGCACTGTGCAAGAATCCCAGCTGAAAAAACAGCCCCAAAATTAAAAATATCCTTAATTTTTTGTTTGTAGTGTATGTGTTTTCTATTATAGCGTGTGTTTTCCCCCCAGTCCTGTAGGGGTGCTGGGCCTTTTGTGTTTCTTTGTTTCCCTTGCAGGAGGAAGCTGCTGATTGGTGGAGCCAATTAGACTGACATTTAAAAATGGCCCTGGATCCCACAACTCGCTCTCTCTTTGCTCTCTGCCAGCTCCCAACAAGAGATCCTGTGTGTGTTTAGTTGCCAGTCATCGTGTGTTTGATTGTGTCTGTGATAGCTTCTAATTTGTATATAGTTACCTCCGCCAAGTGTAATGGTGGAGGTTATGTTGTCATCGGGGTTTGTCTGTCTGTCTGTCTACTTGTTTGTTTGTTCGTCTGTCTTTTAGCAAGATATCTCAAAAAGTTATGGACGGATTTGGATGAAATTTTCAGGAAATGTTGATACCGGCACAAAGAACAAATGATTAAATTTTGGTGGTATTGGGGGGGGTGACACTGATCTGCCTTGGCGGAGGTCTGCACTCTCCAAGTGCTTTTCTAGTTGTAAATTTTTTTTTTTTTTTTTTTTTGTGAATCAGTCCAAGTTTCTGGTAGGGGAGGGCAGCTCTTTTGTTTTCAACTTTTCTCCTGTTTTTGGTTTAGGGATTTCAGGTTACTTTATTGTATTTTATTCCTCTAATTTATTTTGGGACAGAAAATTTAGGTTTAACTTTGAAGAAGACTTTTTTGTTTGTTGTTTTAGCTGAGCCCTCCCCTAACCCTCCTTGAGTTGTTTTTAAGAATAAACACTTGGAATATAGTTTTTTTTGGTCTGGCGTTTGTGCGTGGGAGTTGGGAGTCCTGGTTAACCCCCAGGCCAGGTCGTAACAAGGTAGAGAATGATCTTTTCTCCAACCAAGCATTATTATTAAATTTGCACTTCCCCATGCTTACTTTTTGCTTGTGAGGTGCCCCTTAAAGTTCCTAAAGTCAGCTTTCTCTGGCAACAAACAGCTGCACATATGAATGTTCTGTGATTTATTTATTGATTTACTTTGCACATACATAACACTGATCAAAGACATAATAAAACTATAAACTGTAAGGTACAGGGAGAGGCAGAAAACATTAAATTTTAAAGCCTCCACCTTGTGATCATTCTCACAAGGGGCTGCAAAGTTAGAGATAATTGGTTCCTAACAAGTTTATGGCAACATAACTTAAGACCTATAATATCAAATGTAATACCTTTTAAAGACTTTTTTAAGGTATTAAATGCAGATTAGTAAATTCAAGACCTTTAAGGCTTTTTAAGACTCTGTGGGAACCCTGCTGAGTAGACGTGTAGTCCTAAGGCACAAGCGGACTTGTATAACCCAGACATTTTTGACGTATTAATTTCTTGGTTTGGTTATTCAATGTTCTCTTCCTTAATGCTCCTACCTGCTGGGACGTCCCGGGTGGAATTGCCTGGGCAGTAGCAGAGACCAGCGGGGGTCCGGACGTGGGCTGGGGTCCCGGAGTTTGAACCTGCTTCTTAGAAACAGATGAGGAAATCGAAGATGGACAGAGAAGAAGAGATGCAATGTTGTGGAATATAACAGGACAGAGGAAGTAGGTGAAAAAGTGGCAACAGGGAGAGAAGGATAAAAAAAAAAACAATTAGAATATGTTTGAAGTGTTTACATAAAAAAACTGAGCATGAGTGCAAACACAAAGTATTTCTGCTGTTCTCTACTGAATTATTTTAGTAGCGATTTACTTCTTGTGTTTGCACCCATGCACAAAAACAACACAACATACAACAATCAATCCGGCAACAGATATATGCACACTACTACCTACTGTATGCATATACACACAGAGACAGCGTGTACTGTAGCGTTTACAGCCACAGTACTGGGGTTAGGCAGGGAGTGAGAGCAGGGTTTGTCATGCAGGTCAGACCTCATTTGATTGGTGATAATAAGTGGATGTTATACAGTGAATAAAGCACAGTAGCAGCTGAAATACTGACCAAAAAACACAAAACAAACTCATATATTAAACCAAAATACTAAACCTAAAATGATTACCTTAAATTACAAACCATTTACTCCATTTTCCTCAGTTCCTAATATATTATTATTATTTGATGTATGTTGTGACTGATTCCTAAGCTGAATATTGTACTGTCTTATAGTTATAGCTGGACAGTATGGACGAAATATTAAATCTTGATGTTTTTTCAATGTTATGGATGATTTATGATTTTAACTGATTGTTTTCTGGCTACATGAACTGAATACAAAACATGATTCAAAAATACATTCTTTACAAAAATTGTATGGAATATATAACTGGTGAAATAATATTATAAATATATAATGTAAATAGTAATATATTACAAGAGGCAAACAGGTGGCAATTATACTTTTCTTTTTTTTCTTTTCTTCAGACAAGGTATAGTTTTTAGATGTTACCTGCTTGACAGTTTCGACTGTGACTCCAGTCTTCCTCAGAAGTGTCATCTGACGTGCTGCTGATGTGTCATTTATCAGCTGGTCGGCTCGACGGACCAATCACACACCTTTCGCACACCTGGGATTCCCTCCTCCAGAGACCACCCAAGGCGGGGGAGGTGCAGTCGGCTCGATGGGCTCTGATTGGTCCGTCGAGCCGACCAGCTGATAAATGACATGTCAGCAGCACGTCAGATGACGCTTCTGAGGAAGACTGGAGTCATAGTCAAAACTGTCAAGCAGGTAACACCTAAAAACTATACCTTGTCTGAACAAAAGGAAAAAAAAGAAAAAAGAAAAGTATAATTACGTTAACAGTAGACAAAATGAACGTCATTAGCCTCAAACAGGTTGCATTTTGGATTTTTTTTAGCAAGAAAACTCCAAAGAAAGAATCTTGATTTTGCAATTTAGGCATTTTCAGAAGAAAAATCCATAATTAATCAAATTAATTTGGGAAAAGTCCAGCCCTACTTTGAGTTATGCTCTTCCAAATAATCGTTTAGACAGGATGAAATAAAAATGATACTCTTAAAAGCCTTTATGCAAAGTGTGATTACTCTGAATTCTGATTTGACTTTGAATTTGTTGATCGCTGTATGTCTAATAGTGCTGTGTCCGTCAGTGTATCTTCAGAAGACTATATGATCACTAGGTATCACAAAGCTTTCCTTCACAGACTTATGTGGGATCTTACACAAGAAGAGCTACATTAGACACAGTACTTCCTACCTTTTCCTACCTTCAGCTCACATATTCAGTCACATGAACAAAACACTAAATCTCACAGCACAGATGTAAGAAAGAAAATGTGTAGAGGGATCAGACATAATAAATAAAAAAGGCACAGATTAAAGAAAAAAGACAAGGGTCAGTGATCATGTGGCTTAAAATAAACAATGAAGGTAACGTGAGTGCTCTATGGGTTTATTTCAACTTTGACCTTTGAACTGTGAGTAAAAAGATGGTTTCCAGTCTGATTTCAGTCCAGCATAATTCGCCCAACTAAAAAACTGAGTTTAACCTGAGCTCTTTAGCAAGACACAAAACAAGAGCAACAATCAAAAGTAACAAATGAAATGTCTATAGGCACAGTTACAATGCTACATCTGTCCAAGCCCCCTTGGTTTTGTTGTATGTTTCTATGCATTTGTTCATACAAATTGACAAAGTCTCAGTTTTATTTTACTTCATTGATTTCACAGATAGTGATTTGCAGTTTACATTTACATTTAATCTGTAGATGTGTGAAGGGCAGTGTTATATCTTCACTTTAGTTCAGTTTTTGTTGAAGTATTAAGGTGATAAGAGGAACAAATGGACCTTGAATTTGTATGAGTTAAATTTCAGGTATACCGCGCATATGGTATACCTGCACAAACACATATTTCTCATATACAGCCATATATGAACATACAAACAAAATAGTACTTACTGATAATGACAAATAAATCAAATTCACAACATAAAGTCAAAAGGAGGGGGCATTAGACTGCTTGCTTACAGAGAATTTATGAAGAGTTTGTCTCAGACTGCCTTCTGAATGCTGCTCCAGTTGACTAAAAGTAAAGCCTTACTTTCTTTTACATGTTTTTCCAAACTTAGAAAGGAACAATATTGAGTGTGAAGTAAATATTCTTCCATTTTGATTAAATACACATCATATGTGACCTCAGTCATACACAGATGTACTCTGGGTGTCACTAGCATCATGCTCTGCATTAACATGCTTCCTGCTGTTTGTCCCTGTGGTCAGATGTTGTCAAGAGATGAATAATGTCAGACATTATGAAGGCAGACCATGAGACTCCCTCTGCAATGGTGATATGACTGGAGGAGGTTAAAATCACAACCAAAGACTACATGATATAAAATAAGCAGCTGGTGCTCCTGGGATGGTAGGGTAAAAAAACAACAGTAAAAGGGGATAAGTGACCCTGGGTCAAATTACTTTTAAGTGAGTTGAGCTACTTTAATAAAAGGGTTCTTTGTAGTTGGCTGAATATGTGATTCACTTCAACAAGAGGGTTGTTGTTTTGTTGTTACAGACAAGTGAAGGACTATATGAGCCTCCACTAAAAACTTGTTTTTCAGAGGTCGACTGCAAGATGCATACAACCCTCTATCTATGGGATGATTTTGAGTTACAGAAAAACATAATACAGCAAATGCAGTATATGTTATTCTGTAATTCAAAATAATATATATGGCAAATGCAATCCACTATATTGTTTAATTTTAAAAAATCATTTTGTTTACTTTCAACAAGTATTTGACCCAGGGCATTAGGGCTGTTTTAAGGTCTAAACTCAGTACCAGAGAGGGGTTATTGGCCTGCATGGCCAGCAATGACTCATGGTATGTCATATCAGGCTGGGCGGGCACCACCCCTCCATGCCGGGCCCAGGCACTCTGCATCAGAGACTCCAGCTGAGTGGATGACGTTCCTCCGTGTGGGAGTTCAGAGGATGGAGTGGGAGGGAGGAAGCCCTGCATGGAGGGCGGATGTCCCTGCAGATCGATGGAGAGCACTCCCCCTGATGAATCATAGAGAGCAGCAGAGGACGACTGAGGGATGGACTGAGCCGCTGAGAAGTCAAATGGAGGGACAAGTGGAGGTGGAGGAGGCGACTGAAACTCCCCTGCATCAGAGGAGGCCAGTGAGTCACTGGAGGGTTCTGGGCTTCTGTCTTTTACTGTTACATTTGCATGGTGAAGGAGAAGACTTCCTGGAGGTAATGGGAGCTCAGGACTGACATAGGAGTACAGTTCTTCTGTCACTGGCTGCAGACGGCTGTATGAGCCCGAACCCCCTGACCCCGTACTCGGGTTGTCTTCTAGAGGGAGATCCATGGAGCTCCTCCTGGCTCGATAGAGTCTGGATGCCAAGAGACTGGGGTCACCAGCAGCAGCCGCCGCAGCTGCAGCCGCTGCAGCTAAATGGAACTCAAACACACTTCCAGTAGGTGGTGGAGGGTCTGCCATTACTGGAGGTGCAGATATAGGGAAAGAGGAGGAGGATGCATGCTGTGGTGGATAGCCTCCGTCAGATGATGCAGATACGGAGCCACCAGCGGACACACCCATAGAAGGTATGGGTGGAGGAATGGGACTGTGTGCACTTATTCTTTGGATGAGGTGTGGGTGTAAGAACCCCGGCTGAGGTGGTGGCCCAGGATCGAAGCCCAAACTAGCTGCAGCTGCTGCTGCTTGCCTTTGCTGATGAAAACTCAAGTGTCCGAGTTGGTGTGCAGTCATTGGGTATCCTCCATATGCCATTGCTTCATAATGGTCCAATAAGGCAGCTTGATTTAAACTTAACCTCCTCACTGCTTCCTCATGCTCTGCTCTCAAGTCTTTAAAACCGTACAAACTTGGATCAGATTGTCCAGGGAGATGTAACGGCTCTCCGACACCAAGTCTTTGAGCAGCGGCTGCAAACCCAGGGTTTACCATGAAGAGAGAGGGGGTCTCAACCCCCTCCATGCCAGAGAATGGGTGCAGGCTGCTGCCATAGCGGGTGTAGGCGGGCTGGAAGTGTCGGGTATGTGCCTCCAGAATGGACGTGCTCTTGCGTCGTTGGGTGTTGTAGGCCTTCGGAGGGCCAGTCGGAGGAGGTGAGAAGGAAATTGGGCGCTCAGGGATGGAGGGGAAAAAAATAGTCGGTGGGTCGGGGAGAGCTGAGAGGGGGATGTTCCCTCCTGCTCCTCCTGTGCTTGTTCCTCCACTGTAGGGGTGTGGCATTGAATGCTGCTGCGACAATGAGATATAATGAGTTTGAGAATGAGACTCAGAGAATGAGAGAAAGAACCACAGCAAAGGCCCATATGAGACAGAAAAGAGGGCATCACTGAGCATTATTTCAAAACAGTAACAGAAAAGGGCCTCATATTCTCCTTCAAAACAAACAACAAAATGAGGTGGTTAAGACAAGTTATAGAAGTAATGAAGTAATGAGATGGAGCAAACAGGTTATCTCAGGACAAAAAGCTGGAGAAACAGGCAGACAGCAATAGACTGCTTCAGTGAGAACATAGAAAACAAAGAGACAAGACAGTAAAATTAGGAGACACTGAACAGACAGACAGACAGACAGACAGACAGACAGACAGACAGACAGAGGGGTATTAAATACAAAGAGAACAAAGACCAAATGCTGGCTCTGATCTCAATTATCTCCTGGCTCATCTGCACTCAGGAAAACCATCTTCATGTCACATTCTGAGCACAAAGTGCAGACAAATTACTTAGTAAGAGCTTGAAACTTTTTGATGACAAAAATAAAAAGCAAGAACGCAGCTTAAAGTATTTATATATATGTGTGTGTGTGTGTGTGTGTGTACATTTTTGGACACATAATGTTGCTGAACCTAGACCTGACCAACTGAATCAACCCCTGATCATAACACTATCTCCACAGGCTTGTACTGTAGGCACTAGGCATGATGGGTAATCACTTCACCCTCTTCCACTCCCACCTTGATGTGCTGATCACTCTGGAACAGGGTCAGTCTGGACTCATTAGACCACATGACCTTCTTCCTTCATAACACAGTCCAATCTTTATGTCCTCTATCAAACTGATCGATGTTTAAGAAATGAGGAGCTACTCATTACATCAGTTAGAGTTAAAGAACTTGATGCAGCTGAAACATATTAATCAGTGCTGTAATAATCCAAAAGAAGGATCTGAACTATTTGAGTTATGTCCAGGTGGGGCCTTTTTTTTGGCAGAGCTGTATATAATATAATATATTTATTTATAGTAATATGACTAATTCATTATTATTCCAGATAGGTGTGATGGGAGTTGACTTGAAAATGGCTGAATGTGGAAGATGCATACTACAAATACACTAACTACCTTTGGTAAATATTCACTGAGCGCATTAAACTGAGCTCCATCTCAATTCTCCTCACTTGTTCTTCCACATTTGGCTGCAGTAACTTTACGATGACCAGTACTACTATGTACTCATTTGACAATAAACCCTTACATGTTAGTGACTGAATAAGGGCCAGTTTTCTTGAGGGCAGATGCACATGGTGATCTAAGAGTGAAGGCCAACATTCTGTGTTTTAGCTGAAGACCTGGTGGACAGTACAATGACAGAAGCACATCAGTGTCTGAAAACTCACTATAATACTCTTGTATTTGTCTATAAACTCATGCAACTTCAAAAGTCAAACTGATTTTATATTGTCCAATCAGTTATCAAATCAGACTATTTGCTCAACCTACTTAAAACTCCATGTTAATATTTGCCAGAGCTTTCATGGTGTTAGAGATTAGAGTTTTTATCACTATGTGAATATTTGTATATATGAGTAAAAGATGGTGCGAAAGAAACTTTGCCATGTAAGTTCATTTTGGTCATTTGACTTTCTCATTACTACTTTCTTTGACTGGAAAATGAATGTAAGTGTTTAATTCATTTTTCTGTTTTATTACCAATCCTTTTATTCCTTCTGTGTTATCCAGTACATAATTAATGCCCAGAGTGGTATTTTTTTTAATTCCTGTAAAACACTTAAACATATCGCCTCTACTGGATTTGCGCTTATGTAGTTACACCAAGTACAAATACAGTGACATTTTTAAGTAAGTTTATTTTCTTATACTATTCATAGTCACTTGTCATGTACAAGTTCACATTAAAGGTAATTTGAAGACAAAATGATGTCTTTCTAAAAAACAGAAAGATACATACTTAAAAGTGCAACATTCATTTGACATATATAAGATTTACACTGGATAAAAGTACAAATAATTGGAAAAAAATTAAGTTCTGAATCATTGGCAACAAACATTTGATATAAATGTGTGAAATTTTAAAATAAATCCATTCTTATGTGTATCAAAGCTTAAAAAAGTACAAATGTTTCATGTAAGGTAAAAGTTCATTATAAAAAGTTTAATTTTAAATTAGAGTGGAATAAAATTATTAGAAATGCATCTGCAAATAACTAAACCAAACTGAGATTTTGTGACAATTTTGTCATAAATCCAGCAAATTCTCTGTTTCTAGCTTTAACAGAAATTATTCTGTGGAGCTTTTCTGTATTTACTAAATATAGTCAGTAGTCAAGAAAATTCATTTCTAGTATTCCATGCACTAAATAAAAGATCCTATATTTACATAAGGTCAGGACTAATGGTATTTATGAAAAGTGTGTTGATCTGTTTTATTATGTCATTTTCAGACGTGGATGTGTTCCTCATCTATCTGCCTCTGGTTTCCACCAGCGCTCTGCCTTCTGGGTGTTTTGACTGTGAACCTACGGGGGTGGAGGACAGGGCAGGTAGGCTGGCCCTCCGCTGCCTGGCCCTGGGCACAGACGGAGCAGAGTGAAGGGGTAGGACCGTCTCCAGGGCTTTGGAGAGGCGCCCAGCGAATGTGTCCCTCTCAGCTGCGAGAGGCATGCAGGGGGAGGAGGTGCTGTGGGAGGATGAGGAGGAGGACAGGCCTGGAGGAGGGGTGGAGGGCTTCTTTAGAGGTACGGCCAGAGGATGAGGAGCATGGGAAAAGGAGTAGGAGGAAGGAGGTACACAAACAGACATGCTACGACATCGACGACGGCGCAACGCAGGCTGTAGGCCGGGGTGGGAGTCATGGAGGAGGGAGGGACAAATAAAAAACAAACAAAGAATTTAAAACACAAAACTATACAATGATTAAAATACAGGAAACAGAAACAGCAAATTGACAACGTAACAGGGCAAAAATACATGGACTGTGATAAGAAACCAAAAACCAAATGCAAAAAAAGACAACAATAATTCAATTAATTAAATAAATTAAATTGCTGCAAGTCACTTGATAACACTTAAACTAAAAACATCATAAAATGAGCAACGGGCTTACTAAGAATAACAATCCTCCAAAAGTTAATGTGTAACCAACTTTGTGCTATAAATATGGAAATAAAAGAACATACCAAGAGAATACAAACACATTAAAAAAATGTTTTAAAAAAATACTAAAATGAACAAAACAATCACAGAAAAACAGAAAGCACATCAGGACAAAAATAATGCAAAACAAAAGCAAATTAAATAAATATGATTACATATTTTAACTGAATGGTTATTACAGTCTGTCTGTACATCATCCAATGGCTCCAAGAAATGACATTTACGAAGAAATGAGACAGTGGTGTAGGAAAAGAATTAAAAATATGTGAAAACCATTTTAGTTATTCAGTTAGTCTATAAACTCATTGATTATCCAGCTGAACAACAAATCAGGGCTGGCCCAGTGAGCTGGACAAGAACATTTGTAGCAAAAGGTCACCAGATGGAAAAGTCTAAGCTGAGAGCCTCCTCATCAGTCTGTAATTATGAAGAGTCGACCTCCAGCAGGCGAGGAGCTTCAGACTTCATAGTTCAGATATTAGCTTTGTTGTTTTTGCAGGGTTATGGGCGTGCAGCTTTATACACACAGAAAAAAAATCCTAACTAAACCACCTCTGCAGGTAAAGTCAGTACTTAATGTGACCTCCATTTGGATTCAGTAAATCTTCAACTGTCTGAGTGTTCTCTTAAATAATCTTGTGTTATATTACACACCTTCAGAATGTCCCTGAGGCTTTCATGGACTTTTATCTTTTTCTCTATCCAGATGATCCCATACAGCCTCTATAAAATTCTGTTTTTGTTTTTTTTTGGTTGTTTTTTTTTTACTGAATCCAAATGGAGGTCACATTAAATACTGACTTTACCTGCAGAAGCTGTTTAGTTCTGATATCTTGTGTGTGTTTCAATACTGTGCACATGTTTTCTGCATATTTCTTGTTAGAAATAAAGACACACACCCATTACAACCCTGAAAAACAACAATGATAAAGGCAGTCTAAGTCTTTTTCACAGTATTGTATGTGAGTCAGTGCAAATATCCATCTTTTTACAAGTGAAATGCATGAATATTGATGTCGATTCAACTAAAAACCAAACTTTCAAAAACCTTAACACGTCTAAAAAACTATAAAAGAAAACAAACAGGTAATATAATAACAAGTAACAATAAATAAAAGAAAATACAAGGATTTAAATGAAAAAGAAAGACCTGAACGTCAGAAATGAAGGAAAGTGTGATGCATGATGTGTGTTGTAAAGACGCTCTGACAGATTTGTAAAATCGAACTGAGCAGAACCTGAATGTCTGCCTGACGGTGTGGAATGAAACTGTCACTCACTTAGACTTTTTATCTGCTAGGTAACTACCTGAGATCCTGTCATTTGTTGCTTCGTCTCTATGGCTTCTGTGGCCAAGAAAAAAAGTCAAATACCTTCTGGTACTCCTCTTCTTCAGGTCAGAGGTGATCATCTTCAAATAGAAACCATCACCAGCATGCTTGTGTATTTAGTTCAACTCATATCTGCAGTTAGACCTGTCGACCCACTCACAAACACTGCAAATTTCAAGTCCACTCACTCCCACTCTGAAACACGGGGCAGTGCTCACTACAAAGTCATTCTAAACACATCTGTGAGTTCAGCCCTTCTCAAAGATGTGATAAACGGAGACCCGGCCCCCACACAAGTGAAACTTTTAACGTACACATGCATAATATATCGTGTCGGTGCCTTATACACTCACCATTGGCTGCGGTGGCTGAGCATAGCCGGGGTGTGGCTGTGGGGTCACGGAGGGGGTGGTGGGGTAGTGGGGCTGGGAGGAGGGGGGACAGCTGTATGACATTGTCAGCTGACCCAGGTGGGGGGAGTCTGAGGAGAAAACCGACGAACCCTGGCCGCTGTCCACACCTCCTTCAGCTGAGACAAACACACACATGTTCAGACGTTGGGGGGTCTTTCACCTGTTCATCCTGTTCATATTTAACCTGTGGGTCTTTACATTTATACGACTGAGTTCATGAAACATTATCTGTGCATGTTCAAGTTCAGCCATGTTAAAGCTGCTCTGAGATACTTTTAAGGAACATTGTTGTTATACTTTTAGAACCTTTTCAATTATTGATGGTGTTTTATGTGTATGTTCTTAGTTTAGTGGTTTATGTATGGTGTTAGAACAGACTTTTATTGTGTTTTACGTATATTTTTAGTGTGGCTGTACAGTATGATGTAGGTAAGATTTAATGCATGGCTGTGATTTCTGCTGCTGCTGTCTTGGCCAGGACACTCTTGAAAAAGAGGTTTTTAATTTCAGTGAGCTTTTTCCTGGTTAAATAGAAGTTCAATAAAAAACTAAATAAAATAAAGTTTAAATAGCTTTAGAAATAATAAAACATTACCCCAAATTTCTAACAAATATGCAAAGGAATGAATGATACTGAAAATGAAAAATAGCGTTTCTGTTTTATGCAGCTGTGTTTGGAGATGATTATTACTGTTAAGCAAAACAAATGCAATAACACCATTATCTAATAACTGTTCAAGCCTCCATGTGATTTTCTGGACTTGCATTTGACCTTTCATGTTCTGTAATATTATTTGATCCTACATGGCTGTTCTTCATTTATATATTACTTGTCACTGAGAAAACTTTCAAAGAACTTGTTTATTACGTTCAAGATAAAAAAAAAAAAACAGGTTAATCAAATCAGAAAATATTTCATATTTCTTTTGATTTTTGCCTTAAGGTTGCATACCAGCAAACCCTGATGTCTTTATGAATCACATTTATGACAAATCTTGACTTTTCACAGCTCTAGTAATTATTTCTGAAAGTATCTGTGACTTTCCAGCTGGTTCTGTCTGAACCAAACACTCTGAGATGAGTCCATGAGAGTGTAAAGTGTGAATGACGCACACAGGTCATTTGAAAAGGTGTAACTTATTCTATTGACATGCAACCAACACCATTACTGTAGATGTGTTTTATTTGATTTAAAACTACACTGTGGCACATTTCCAGTATGTGTGTGGTTCAGTGTGAACACTAATAACTCTAATTACACATATTCATCAGGCGGTAGACGTGTCTGATTATTCACAGATTTTTACAAAATACAAAGCACTACATCTGTCCTGTTGTGGAAAGAGCCATTCCAAGTACATATCCTTTATTTAACCAGGTAAAAAAGCCTCACTGAGATTGCAAATCTCTTTTTCAAGAATGACCTGGCCAAGAAAAGCAGCATAACACACACTTCCTGACAAGACAAGACATACTCTACACATTAAAAAAAACCAAAAAAAAAAACCACTTACAATCGACAGTGACAAAACACTCATTTGTGCAAGTTTAAAAATAGTTGCATTGACCAAGCTCATTGATTTCACGCTCCTCTAAAATTGCTTTAAATTCACCTACAGGGTGGGGAAGCAAAATTTACAATGAACATTTAGTTGTTTTTTCTCAGCAGGCACTACGTCAATTGTTTTGAAACCAAACATATACTGATGTCATAATCATACCTAACACTATTATCCATACCTTTTCAGAAACTTTTGCCCATATGAGTAATCAGGAAAGCAAACATCAAAGAGTGTGTGATTTGCTGAATGCACTCGTCACACCAAAGGAGATTTCAAAAATAGTTGGAGTGTCCATAAAGACTGTTTATAATGTAAAGAAGAGAATGACTAAGAGCAAAACTATTACGAGAAAGTCTGGAAGATACTATTAAAGAAGAATGGGAGAAGTTGTCACCCGAATATTTGAGGAACACTTGCACAAGTTTCAGGAAGCGTGTGAAGGCAGTTATTGAGAAAGAAGGAGGACACATAGAATAAAAAAAATTTCTATTATGTAAATTGTCTTGTGGCAAATAAATTCTCATGACTTTCAATAAACTAATTGGTCATACACTGTCTTTCAATCCCTGCCTCAAAATATTGTAAATTTTGCTTCCCCACCCTGTACAGTAAACAAGTTCAGATTGATATAGGTTGTTTTGCAGGGTGTTCCATGCAGAAGGGGCGGCATATTGAAATGCAGTCTTACCCAACTCTGTTCTGGCTCTAGAAACCACCATCAGTATGTTTTTTTAGAGTGAGATCAAATATAAAATGTTGAGTTTGTTGAATTTGCTCCTGTATTAAAGCAGGTTTTAATGTTGCTCTTACATGTGTGAGAGATGCCCGACTGCTGATAATGAAGCTGCTGCTGCTGCTGCTGTTGCTGTTGCTCCACTTCAGTGTCCTCTGTCTCTGCCTGGAGACAAACAGACAACAGCCAGGTCAAACAAGCAGAGTAAAGATAAAACTCACATTTTTTAGGTTGACAGCTAAAGTAGTGAAAATGGAGCACAGACCACCTGAACTCTGGAAACTGGATGGATTTGAGGGTAAAAAGTTTGGGTTTTTACTTCAAAGCCCACTTCTCAAACAGGCTCATTCACCTGTTGGGCTGAAGTACAGACCTGTGTGTGTGATGCTTTATGAGCTTCCTGGTGCTGAAGCTGTTGTTCTGCCTCTAGTTTCCTCTTCTCTTGTTCTTCTCGTACGAGCTGCCTTTGCTCCCGCTTCCTCAGAATCAGAGACACACGGTCCTTGATAGCTTTGGCCATCGTCTTATGGTCACCTTCAGCCACATAGCCAGACTCCACCTACACAGATCAAGTTGAGTCATGCATATATTTGTCAACAAATGTGTCCTTCATTATCAGGTCATCTCCTCCCATACGTTTACTCATCTATCCGTCAGTCATTTCCACAGTATTTACCATTTCCTGGGCAACATCTTCAGAAACGTCCTTATTCAGGTCAAAGGAGAACTCGATGGCTTCGTTGTCTCTGTATTTGCCTGAAAACAAAAAAAACAAATGTGTATGGTCGGAAAGGAAAGGAAATGGTCGGGAAGGGAAGGGAAGGGAAGGGAAGGGAAGGGAAGGGAAGGGAAGGGAAGGGAAGGGAAGGAAAGGGAAGGAAAGGAAAGGAAAGGAAAGGAAGGAAAGGAAAGGAAAGGAAAGGAAAGAAAGAAAGGAAAGGAAAGGAAGGGAAAGGAAAGGAAAGGAAAGAGAAATAAAGAAAAAGGTGAAAGTCAAACGGAAAGGAAAGAGAAATAAAGAAAAAGGTGAAAGTCAAAGGGAAAGGAAAAGGGAAAAATATATAGATGGAATAAGGAAAAGGAATAAAGAAAAAGGAGAAAAGAATAAAGAAAAGTAAATAAAGAATAGGGAATAAGGAAAAAGAAGTAAAGGAAAAGGACATAAAAGGAAATGTAAAGGCTTTAAAAATCCTTGCCTTTCAGCTTCTTGGCATCTTCTATCCTTAGCCAGAGTTTGATTGCTATCATTTCCCCATCATCTTCTTCTGCCAGTTCAACCCTGACCCCCGTGTCCTCCTGGAAAAATGCATGGTTCAACAGGATCTTTATAGCGTACCTAAAAAAAAAAAAAAGAGAGAGATCAGTCAATGATTGCTTTTTCTGGGACTTCAGCTAATGACAGAAATATATATATATTTTTAATCTTCAGACTATTATAAATATTACAAGAGCCAGAAATGTCCTGTGAGCTAATTTAATAATAAAATAGACATGGCATGTTATTTATTTCCTTGGAACCACAACATGTTGACAACAACTAGCCCCAGACTGGTCACCCATGCATTTTTCACATAGTTTCATTAAGTAATTCGGTGAATGCAGCTATGAATGTAGCAGGGTGACACACAACCACACACACCATCCATACTCTATTGTGCTGCAGGGATTAAAATAAAGAGAGGGAGTGAAGAAAGAAAAGTAAAGAGAGTATAAGAGAGGGTGAAAGTTTAGACTTGAAGTTTCTAAAGCAGTCAACAGGAGGCTATGGTGAATGTTTTGGCTAAGCCACAGCATGGGCAGAGAGAACAGAGCGCTCCTTATTTCTGACCGAGAAGCTGTGAATTAGAGCAAGAGTCAGAAAAAGGCTGATTTTCCTGTTAATTTTCTCTGCACATGCTAAGAGAAACTGGAGCTGAAATCACATCTCAAACAATGCAGGGTGATTACATTTTTACTTTTCTTGCTAACCCATAAAGACACAGCGCTACTTTTGTGCCAGTTCGCAAATGAATTTTTCTCTATATTCACCCTTTCTTAAGTGATTTATCACTGTTTATTGTAATATTATCCTCTTTATTTTGCATTTCTTCAGTAAAAAAATCAGGTATTTTTCTATATTTAATTCACTGATCATGTAGATGTTCATTAAAGCTCAGAGTAAATTCAAAAGTTATTGTATCAGAAACAGAGAAAACTGTAGAAAAAGTGACTTTTTCAGTCAAATCTCTTATTAACTCATCATAAACCCAGTGTCTTCATCCACTGTCATTGATCCATCTCCATGGGTTTTAATGATGAATCAATGTTGTAGAAGATGACAGTGTTTCCACGTTCACTACGAACGCCTCTGAATGTCCAAATCAATCAATCAATCAATCATGTGACAAATTATTACATACAGTTAAAATCAACAATTTATTTACAAGATACATTTTGTAATAGGATGCTCCCCCCCCGGGATCTGGCGTAGGTCATATGTGATGACCATGAAAAGTTGACAAATTGAATTTTACACCAATTATTTACATGTATTGATAAGATTAATGGATAACAGGTATTAAACAGTTTAGATCAGTAGATGGTTTTGATCAACGATGGATGTTTGGGTCTTTATGGGTTAATTAAAGATATTAAAAGAAATGATTGTTTGTCAAGTCAAAGTAATTTTACAGTTTTACAGTTGTGGTTATGGCTTTTGGGCAGTGAGTGTGTGTCTCACCTCTCGTCCTTGTTCGTCCTGATGCAGCCCTCTATAATTTCTTTCACCTCAGGAATGGCCACCTTGTCAAAACTGCCGGGCTTGACTCCCTGCAAAAATCACATACAGAAAATAAGATCAGAGCAGCAGTGAATACAGAGAGAAAAAAAGGAAGATATCAACCCTGTACCACTGGATTTAACAGGTCAATGTTTGATTTGCTTTTCCAGTCTGCATTTACCTCATGTTCATTCATTAATTCACTCACTGACGTTCTGTACTGACGTCAAAAACCTGACAAATTCAATCTAAAAATCTGATGAAATGGTCAAGATATAGAGATAGTATTGACAGTAATTCTAATTCAATTAAACATCCCGTTCATATTCACGTGATCTGCAAATTGTTGTTAATCTGTGTGACAGGCAACTGTCCACCAGCAACCAGTTACTTTATGATCCACAAAAAAACCAAGATACCAATTAAGGAGACATTTAGAGTGAGGATATAAACCTAGCCCTGCTGATGCATTTTTACAATTTATATAACAAACTATATAACTATAACTAATCCTGCATATCAGTTGAAAAAAGGCTCTGCTATGAGATAATAAAGGTACTGCAGATTTGAGGGGAAAATGAGATTAAATTAAGAAAATAAGAACAGATAATGCAATATATTAGCATAATGTGCTGCACAATGAAGGATCTAGGCCCCATTAACTATAGAAAAAAAAAGAAAAACAGTGTCAAAAACCTCCAAAGACATCACGTTTTTAGGTAAAGTTTCAATTACACATAAATTGATTTTCTAAACAAATCAAGGCTGAAACAAAAATAAAGATTCATGAAATGAAGTTTAATCCTCATCTTAGAGAATAAGAGAGAAGTTTTTTTTTCTTTTCCCTTTCCACCATCATCATCTATCATCTATTTCTGCTGGATCTGTGTCAAAGCTTACCGCCTGAACGACTCACCTGAATCACAACTTGTTATTCCAGAAATAAAAGGCATTAAGTGATTAACATACATGGTGTAAGACATTCAATTCGGTTTCTCAGAATATATTCAATTAAAATGTCTGAAAGCAGATGGAGGGAATTAAAAGATGAGTGCAGATTAGAGGTAGATTTGTTAGTTGACTGTGTTAAAAGCCAAATGACAGATTTATGATTCAGTAAAAAGAGAAAGAGGAGTGACTTACCTCTGTGGAAAAGTGGACTTAAGAGCTGCTTGTCTGACTAACTGAAAGCCTGACAGAAAAACACAAAGACCGACTGACTTATTGTTCATCTCAACCTGTTTGTGCCAAAAACTGACCACCTCCCTCTGCTCGTTTCCTCCAGCCCTGTGCTCCCTTCTTTTCTTCTTGGACCTGTTCCTCTTGAGCTGCACCCCCCTCTATTTCACCATTACATAACAACCCCCCCATTCCATCAATCAAGCAAACACACACTGAGATTCCTGGGCCAAACAAAGTTAGGGCTGACGGAGGAAGTAATGGTATTAAGTCTGACAGAAGAAGGAACCTACAGTACAGATTCTATTTCGTAAGGATGGTTGGACTTGAGGAATGTTCCAGAAGAAGAAGAAGAAGAGGTACTGAAACAACGATGTATGTCCACAAAATGTCTAGTTTGTCCTACCTTTCAACCAGACAAAACACAAACTAGCATTAAGTCCTTTAATCAGACCAGGTTAGAGTTATTTAAGAGGTAAAACACACAAATACCACAACATCCTGTTCATAGAAGACAGAGGAATGATACAGAAGATTAATACAATACCCATGGGGAAGCCTCAAGTGAACAGCATCAGCCCCAGATGAAGAATGGAAGAGTAAACCAGCCTCTGTGACCCACTCAGAAGCTGAAGTGAAGTCATGCAAGGGTTTTTATCGTTTTAACTGAGATCACTGGACCAATAGTATTTCTTCAGCTTACAAATGTAATGATCCACTCAGTGTAATTACTGTTAATAATGACTGATTGCAAATATGGTAATAATGAGTATTTCTATGTTCTCAGAATTTAAACCTAATATTTCATGGTGGTAATAAAGAAGAGAAAAGCAAGAAAACACTGAGGAATCCCAGAAATTAACAGAGAAAATAATTAAGTTACTAAGCTAACTCTGGGCCAATGCTAGTGATATTCTGTTTGTTACCCCGCCCCCTGAAGGGGAGGCAAGGGGTATTGTTTTTTTTTTTTTTTACCTCCGCCAAGGAGGTAATGCTTTTGCTGGCGTTGGTTTATCTGTCTGTCTGTCTGTCTGTCTGTATGTCTGTCCGTGCGCAAAATAACTCAAAAAGTTATGGATGGATTTGGATGAAAATTTCAGAAAATGTTGATACTGGCACAAGGAACAAATGATTACATTTTGGTGGTGATCGGGGGGGGCAGTGATCTTCCTTGGCAGAGGTTTGTGCTCTCCAAGTGCTTTTCTGGAAAAGAAAGTGGATCAGTGGGCTCCCATGGCCCCCCCACCCCCAATCACCACCAAAATTTAATAATTTGTTCCTTGTGCCAGTATCAGCATTTCCTGAAATTTTCCTCCAAATCCGTCCATAACTTTTTGAGTTATCTTGCACACAGACAGACAGACATTGGGGGGGGGGTAATCACTGATCTGCCTTGGCGGAGGTCTGCGCTCTCTGAGTGCTTTTCTAGTTGTATTTTTTCCATTTATTTCCCCTTCTGTGCAGAAGAAACAAAAACATTAATTTATAGAAATAAAGTGAACTGTTGTAAAAACTTCCAATGAGTGCATCCCTAAACAAAATACAAATAAAGAGTAAGAGTCATTTGTTTGTACATTACTAATAACGAAATTTGATGAACTTTAGGGAAACAAATTAACACAAGTTAATATTTACAGAGTAGTCATTAGGGATAAACCTCTGAGCAGAGAACATTCCTTCAGAAGTCTAAAGGTCTGCATCACAGTCCTCATTTGAAAACTTGATGCTTTTGAACCCGTTACATCAAATTACGACTGTATCTCTGGGAGTCAGTACACATCATTTGATTCTGAACAAATCAATGGATGAGTAATCCTCTGGTGGACCCCGATCAACATGGTATGTTCAAATGTTTCAGAATTTGTTCCAAGGAACAAACAAACTGGAGGAAGTCTATTTTTTCTTAATGTTTACCTAATTAAGTAAAGTCTGTTGTACCTAATGTCTTGGCTGATTTTAGACTTTCCCATGATGCCAAGCAAGGGGACCAAGGGTTGGAAGGCAAGCATTACCCTACCATCACAGGTGGTACACAATTCACTTCACATAATGAAAATTAAGCAAGGTTTCTAAACTCATGACATCCATTTCCACAAGTTATAAGGCTTTTTCGAGACACAGGGAACTTGGTGTCTGAAAACTTTGACTCTGTGACATTGAGCTAAACAGAAGCTGAAACTCTGTCCTACTGTCCGTCAAAATAAATACATCAAGACTAAAGAAAAAATGGATGGATGGAAACTACTCAACTCCAGTGCAGTTGAAATTATTTCAGACATTTTATTGTGTCTGATATTAAAATGTTGAAGCTGCACCAGCCAAAATTAAAGTAAAAAAAAAAAAAAACACTGAAATTTAACAACGCACACCTTCCTTCTGCAGTTTGCTCTTCTCTGTCCAAATTAACCCTTTCATGCATAGTGGTCAGTGCAGTGGACAGCTATTATATAGTCATGAATTTTGTTGCTTTAGTTCCATATCAGCAAACACAGTGGATACTTATGCATCATCAAAACACTGCAATTCATACCATTACTGTAACTTTGCTCTTCTTGATAAATCTGATCTGCAGTAATATATTTGAGTATAAATTAATTTCTTGTTATTGATATTATGTTTTGCACACTATCTCCATAAAGTGAGTAATGACTAGTATTAGAGTATGTTAAAATGTGAGAAAACATCAGATTAGCAGCATTAAAAATGTTTTTATTTCATAGTTTTCACACAATATATCATTAAATACATGTTTCTTTGCTTCAAAAATTAAATGGTGTCTAGCTGAGTGGACAATTTTGCAACTCCAAGAAAAAAAGGTTCATAAGAAAATTTTCAATCACATTGTTTTTGTCATGTCTAAAGAGGAATAAAAACACTCAGGAAAAAAATTTGGATAAAGGTTCTCATAATTCATGCATGAAAGGGTTAAAAGACTAAATATAACTACAGGTGACCCGAAGAGGTCGCTTTTCCAATATTCTGTGATGAAGACCAGGGTACAGCAGGTCACATCTGATGGAATCTGATCAGACATTGGTGATTAACGCTCTGACGCTGGGCTGATTTTCTACAGCCTGAAAACACAGGCATAGATCAGGTAGATGCATGTCTTCTCAGACAAACCTGAATTACTGTATGTTGAAAGGAACTGCGAATTTTTTGCCCAGTGATGCTAAAAGACTATCACTCACTGCAGCATTAGAGGTCAAGGTCTTTGAGTTCATGTGGAAGGAGAGAAGGATCTGCTGTGTAAGACTGGACTGAGCAGGGGAATAAAAGGAAGCAGGTGACTGGGGAACCCTGGGGTTGTCACAAGGCTGTGTTTGTGTGAGCGTACAAGACAATAATCAATACAGACAACTGATTTCAGGTTGACTGTTTGACTAAATGTTTTGTCTAGACAAAACTGATGTGAAAGTCAGTCAAACCCTGTCTTCTCTCTCAGTCCGACACAGAGTTGAACCCAAAGGCTGAGGCTGTAACAGTCAGTATTATTGTATTACAGTTGCAGTACTTTATAGCACTACATGATGGCACCTCTCTTATTTATTATTAATAATAATAATAATAATAATAATAATAATAATAATAATAATAATAATAATAATAATAATAATAAGTTGATTTGTAATGCACTTTACATTTTTATCTAAAAAGCTCAAAGCGCTACAGGCAGGGTACAATAAATATGATTAAAAGGGAAGTCAGAGAATAAAAATAGAAAGTAAGTAAAACAGATAAAAACAGTTAAAAAAATTAAAGCTGCAAGCAGCATTGGGTGGGACCTCACACCGGGTATTCCGCCTCCCGTGTGTTCCGCCTCCCATAACCGTCAACACCTCAGCTCCACTCACACCTCTCCATCCCGACACCAGCTCCCACCCTTTTGTGTACGTCCTCCTTTCATCCCTACAGAACACCTGGGCCTTTCTGCTGAAACTACCATCACCTTTTAATGAGGCTTTTATTCTGAAAACCCTACTGGGTGTGTGTGTGTGTGTGTGAGACTCTGTGAGAAAGAATAATTTTTAATTCATGAACTAAAATTGTACAGTCGAGGTGTGTGAGTGGACCTCCCCTCTCAGCTCTGTCCCTAAAAGTAAATAAATAAGTATTATTATTATTATTATTATTATTATTATTATTTGCTACTGTACTTTGAGGTTATAGGTCACTGTACCTTTTTCCGGTTCAGTGTCATGGACATGGCACACATGCATGCACCTCTGTGCTCTACAACTAAAGTAACAAGCGGTACATATATTTTGGACTACTCTATATTCATGTATGATTTAGCCTTAGCGCTGTGGAGACCTGGTATTGTATGGTTCCTAAATGTGTAATAAATAAAGTATCAGTGGAAATCTAAAAGTCTTGGTTCTTCTCTCAGATATCCCAGAGCTCATGTTAATAGCTATAGCTAGCGCACTCCGGCTGACTACCACTTCACGTTACAAGGCGTCAGAGACAATCTGACCAACACTAAACTGAGCAGTTAGAGGAACCTTTTGTGCTGGTGGGTGGATGAAATCAATGGGCTGGAGAAGACATGGGACTATGGGAGACTGAGGTCCAGACATATGGATTAAAACACACTGCATGAATTTATTCAGTGGTCTAAATCAAATTGAAAGACACATGGACAGAGGGATGAGCAGACAGAGAGAGAACAGCTCTTTTTTCCTCTAGTGGTGATGAAAGGAAACGATCTCAATCTAAATCCTTCCAAATTTTAAGGTTCCTCTCTAGTACTAATGGTGCTGAAAAGATTTTTTATCAATGTTAAATCCATTACTGAACTGAACATTGAATCTGATTATACATTAAAACTAGGGCTGCGCTATTTGGTGTTTCTGGAGTTGTATAAGGTATATGAACATACAAACCTAAACTATAAAGAAAAAACACTTAAAAACAAGTAGCAACTTTCACATTTAAGTTTGATAAGTGTAACAGTGGTGAATTTTATATTTTTCAAGATAAACTGTTACTCATTGGGGCTTTACAGTCCTTAAATTAGAGTTGCACAACATAGCCAAAAAAATTTAATCTCAGTTATTTTCACAATTTGTAGGTGTTTCTTTCTATATACGTGAGCTAAAATTACATTATTTATTTTAGTGTTTTACTTAAAATCCATATACAATATATATAGAATATCAACACCTAACAACAATAGACAAGCAGCACAGATCAGGATTCCAATGTGGATTATTGAAAAAAAAAAAAAAAAAAAAAAAGATAATAATAATAAAGTAAAGCACAACAGGTGACAACTGAATTGTCAATGAATGTTTGTTGTGCAGTAAAGGAGGTATTAATCACAGCATTTATCGCATTAATTACAGTGCGACTTCACCACTGTTCTGAATCTAACTCCAACAACTGTATGATTCTGAACATTTCTACAAAGTTAGAAACTGGCTGAGATGAGGATGGTCAGTGTCTGAATGTGCAGGTGTGGATGAGAAGCAGGAGTAGTTCAGGGACAATCTGGACAACACAGAATCAGAGGAGCCTGTGAATGGGCTCATTGGATTTTATGTTAAATACAGGTCCACCTCAAAGTGTTATTATTATATACTTTTACCCCGCCCCCCGAAAGGGAGGCAAGGGGTATTGTTTTTGGTTCAGTTTGTTTGTTTGTTTGTTAACACTCTAGCAGCAAAACTATTGGTTGAATTCATACCAAATCGGGTTTATAGATTGCCAATAACCCAGAATAGAAGTCATTACAATTCGGGAAAAGTAGGCTAAAGTTTCAATTTTTTAGGAATTTTTAAAATCTTTTTTCTTCTCCCATTTACTTATAATAGGTGAAAATTCAAATGTCTATAAAACATCAACTTTGTTTCAATTTACTTCAAACTTGGCACATATATAGAGGTAATTGATATGCTGACATCAGCACACGTACAGACATGATGACATCTGCTGGACTGATGCCAAAAAAAGCTACAATATGTATGAGGGGCGGGGTTTGTAGTGCCTGGCACCACTTGTTATACTTTTGATGCTTTTTCTTGCTGTCATCTATTATTTTGCTGCAAGAAAATGAATGCCCTGAAGTATTCCTAAAGTTCCTAGAGAACTAAAAGTGTACCTTTACAGCCTGTGTGTTTGTGTCACTGTGGTGTTTTAATATAGTATTTCAGAATCAAACCAACAGACAAACTAATGCAGTGGCAAAACCTTCCTGTTTGTGTGAGTCTGGGGTTTTTTTGCTATTTTTTTTTTTTTTTTTTTTTAAATCTGAGTTTCATGATGTAAAACAATACTATAAGTACAACTACATCAGCATAGAAGTGGGATGGCTCAAAAAGATTTTCCAACAGTATGTGATAAGTTGAGCTGTTTTCATCTATAAAATCCAGATTTTTACATACATGGTGTCATTTTTTTATGTGCACTATCACCACCATAGATGCGTTTCAGTAAAATGTAATCATTTGATTTCGTTTACATCTTAAAAAAACATGTTTTAGTGTTTAGTATTGCTTTAATTTGATTTCAGCAAAGTGTCATTTGTATCAGCATTTCTCTAAAGTAACCAAACTTGGACTAAGCTCAAGCTCTAATTGAAGGCTCTTGTTTTATCTGTAGGGAAGCAGCTCCTACTCGTAACTATTAAAAGGACTGTTCTCTGGCAAATGCAAATATTTAAGTTTAACGGCAGTCTCATGTAACTTTGCTTTTTATTACATCTAATAAAATGTTTACTTCCAAAATCAGACATGTGCAGAACAGGATGTAGAGAAAAAGGGGAGTAAATGGAGGGAGTAGAGACAGAGATTTCTAGTAAATTCCTCTAGTCCATTAACCATCACTGTCGGCCTCAACAAAGCTGCTGTGGGCCTCATGAGAGATGGAAGAGACAGCTCTCATCTGTGTCTGTGTTTGCGTTGTTGTCGAGGTGACGACCTGAGCAGCACTCAACTTAAAACGGCCTGATTGCATCTGTTGTCCTCTCCATCTGCGTCTCTATTTTATTCTGTTATCACCACATTTGCAGCCAACCGCAGTCTACAACACATCAGACTTTAAAAGTACCACAAGACAGAAAACAGAATCAAGTTATTTTCAATTAAGCGGGTTGATTCAATTCATGACTGTTCACAAAGAAATACTGCAGATTTATTTATTTGATGCCTTTTCTGAGAGCAAACAAGGACATGGAAGAAAACTTAGATGATAAAACAAAACAAACAGAAACCATCAAAAGTACTGATTTACTGTCCTTTTCTTTAATGAAGCATGCATAAACGAGACATCCACTATTTTTATTTAAAACTGCTTATGCTGACCACATTCATCAACAATAATTTGTAAAGTATTTCTAAACCTGAACCACACTGATACAGCGTTAAGTGTAGCCTTCCTTTCTCCACACAAGCACATATGCATCTGACAGGAAAATATTTCCAACTCAAGCACCGTGACTTGCTCAGTACTGCCGTCTAGTGGTGCAGAAACAAATGCAGCTCAACACGACTACCTCCACCTACAGTTT
Organism: Sphaeramia orbicularis; assembly: GCF_902148855.1. Classification (NCBI taxonomy): domain Eukaryota; kingdom Metazoa; phylum Chordata; class Actinopteri; order Kurtiformes; family Apogonidae; genus Sphaeramia; species Sphaeramia orbicularis. The sequence goes on along the minus strand of NC_043968.1, from coordinate 34,139,213 downwards.
CCTGTTGTTTCTGTTGTTGTTTCAGGCAGAGAGAGAGAAAGAGTAAAAGAGAGAGATGTGGGAACAGACAGAGAAAGAAAAGGAGAGAGACTAATCAGCAGAAAAACACAGTCATATGACTGGATCTCCTGCAGCTCATGCCAAACTTATTAATACAGTCAGTAAACAAGTATGGGGGGAGTGGCAGAGGCGGCCGAGGGAAGGCAAAGAGAGATTAGAGGCCAAAAAAATGACCTATGTCACAGCAGGGAATGCAGACTTACACTTGTAACCCGTTTGTAGATCTGCGCAGCATTTTGGCATTCAGAGTAGGGGTACTCAGACGTAGCCATCTCCAGCATACACATCCCAAAGGCGTAGACGTCTACAGATTCATCATATTTCTCCTCATACATCTCCGGGGCCATGAACTCTGGGGTCCCTGATGAAAATTAAATAAAAGACATTTTATATTGTGTCGCTAAATAAAAATCTCTCTAATTTTTTTAATCACACAACTCCAACTTTCAGAAGTTGACCTGATAAAGACAGGCTGAGGCTGCTTTTGTAATAAATCATGATTAAAATCCCCTCCTGACATTAATCACATCTTTGCTGTTTCAAATCATGTCATTGCTCTAATGTTTTTTACGGCATTACCAGTCATAAACCATCCCCAATCTCATTTTTTTGGAGTGTGTTACAGACCTGAATGCCACAAATCTGTGGATCTGAAATTTAAAAAAAAAAAAAAAAAAAACAGCTCTCTGGTTTATGCACAATTTACATACTGTTGTAGATCACGTATGGCAATGAAATACAGATGAAATGTGTTCATCCTAAGCCTTATACAAACACCAACTTAAAAACTCACTACTGCTATCATCTAGGAGCCAAAAAAAGTTTGTAGTGTATGTTTATGCACAATTGTGTATCAGCATGTGTGTGTGGAAAATACTTGAGGTCTGCCTAATTACTACAAAGCTGCAGCTTGATTTTTCTAAGGATTTCATTCCTGCCTTAACTTCATGAGAGTGTGTACAAACTTATACTGTGTGCAGAGGAATGTATGTGAATACCAGAATACCTGTGGTCAGCTGTCTAACAGGAGTACTGAAAAGCAGCCAGGTTATTATGGAGAACACGCAGCAGGAGCTCCGGACCCACAAGTGTGTGGATTATATACAAACTGTGTGCGTGGTGTATGCTTGTGTATATGCAGACATCAAATCTCCAGACAGCTTAATCCTAGCTTACTAGCAGAGTGGCTGGTGTATGTTTCACTTTTCAAATACCTGTGGTTTGCCTTTACAACCAGACACTTTAGAAGCAGTAAAATTAATCTACAGTGGGTGTGTGCAGTGTGCAAAGAATGTATCTGTATGTGCAACCGACGTGCAAGTAAATCATATCTGCTATTCCACCTTACACATACATCTTCGTAATTGGCCTTGAGGTTGGCTTCAACCAGGTGTGTGTGTGCAATAAAAAGTCTGTGTCTTCAGTGTGCAGACATATTATCCTACCGATGACACTCTTGGCAAAGGACGCCCTCTTAAGCGTTGCTAAACCCAAATCTCCGATCTTCACTGAACCTGTGGGCCCCGTGATAAATATATTGTCACATTTCAGGTCTCTGTGAATGATGGGTGGAGCTCTGGTGTGTAGGAAGTGGAGGCCTTTGAGGATTTGTCTGCACCACGAACGGAGAACCTTGATTTTCATCACCTTGAAACGCTTCAGGTACCTGCAGGACAAAGAAAAGTAGACATAAAAGAGCACGTCAGTCGACACAGCTAGATAAACTGTACCAAACTAAAACAAGAGCTGCAGTTTCAACTGCCTTATATCCTGTTCTAGTTGCCTTTTACAGAGCATAACTGCAAACATGTTTGCTTTTGCACAGGGCCACTAGGATCAAGTAAAAAAACTATTTGCGTGAACTATATATACAAAAAATAAAACATTGACTTCTAAAGCATCACACAGTAGTAGCACCATTTAGTTGAGCATCAGTATCCAAATGACACTAAAAAACATAAAAATGGGGTGAATTCATTACAGGAAAGAGACAGGGAGAGTCAGGGGAAAGCAAGATAAGATTGTGAGGCGTCTGAAACACAGATAAAGCTTCAAGTAAAGAATGAAGCTCAGACAAAGTGGATTAGTCAGACAAGCAGCTTAAAGAGATATATCATACTGTACGGAGTGCCTTCACAGACATGAACACACTCATCACACTTAAAATAAGATATAATCACCTAATGAGTAACTTTTCAGCCAGATATAAGAACATATTTTTAGACAATAGATCTTAAAAATCTTATTTCGAGAAATCTTACCAAGATCATTTTCACTTGTTCCATAGGCAGATTTTTTTTGCATGAATTAAGCAAAAAAAAATCTTGAATTAAGCAAGAAAAAACATCTGCCAATGAAACAAGTGAAAATTATCTTGGTAAGATTTCTCGAAATAAGATTTTTAAGATCTATTGTCTACAAATAAGTTCTTGTATCTCACTGAAAAGTTACTCTTTAGGTCAGGGGTGTCAAACACATTTCAGTTCAGGGGCCATATTCAGCTAAATTTGATCTGAAGTGGGCCAAACCAGTAAAATAATAACATAAATAAATAATGTCAACTCCAAACTTCTCTCTGTATTTTACAGTGAAAAAAGTAAACTTAAACAATGACAATGTTTACATCTACAAACTGTCCTTTCAAACAATATGAATAACTTGAACAAACTGAGAGAATAAGTATAATTTTAACAATATTATGTTTCAGTTTATCATTTCCACATGTTCATTATAACTTACAAATCACAGTGGATCTACAAATACACACAACATTCAGTATCAGGCAGAATATTGTTAAGATTGCACTGACTTTTCTTAAGACATTTCAAGTTCTATACATTTGTTCAGATTATTCACATTTTTTGTGAAATTATACTTTGTTTTAGTGTAAATACATGAAAATATTTACATTTACAAAGAGAAAAATTTGGAGTTGGGAGTATTTATAGATTATTATGATAGTATTTGACTGGTCTGACCCACTTGAGATTGAATTGGTCTGCATGTGGGACCTGAACTAAAATGATTGCTAATATCTTAATATCTAATTTTGCATTTCACAAATTCATCCCAAGGGCCAGACTGGACCCTTTGATGGGCCGGATTTGGCCCCTGGGCCGCATGTTTGACACCTGTGCTTTAGGTGATTGTTTTATTTTAAGTGTGACGAGACATTTTGACTAGAAATGAGAAAAATACACTTGGTAAGATTTAGATTTTTACTTAAACAGGCACCAACACACAAAAGGGCATCAATCTAACATCGACTTTACCTCATAAGGCAAGACTTTCTTATGATGCCAACTGGTCTTATGCTAAGCATTAGTGTATTACATTATACTGAACAGTGTAGTCATGCCCAGGTCACTCACCATTTGTGAACGACCATGATTGAAAGCAACAAAGTACTGTTTAATGTGTAATTGTTTTATCTGAATGTCAAAATTGTTCAGAACAGAGGTGGATTGTATTATTGCTGTCTAGAGTTATGACGCCCACACACCTCTCACAGATCCACACCTGTGGGTCATGTAAAGTCTCCAGTCCACCTGTTGGATGTTTTTGGTATGTGAGAGGAAACTGACAGGAAATCCACAGGAAGATTTAGTGCAAAGGAGGATTTCTGCCTCCAACATTCAGCTCAGTCCCAGTCAAACAGCTTTAACACAGCTATGTTATTCATTACAAGGCTGAATTAGACGTCATTATTTGGTAAAAAGCTGCTGTCACATCTTTTATAGAAGAGCCTCCAGTTGACTGTCACTCTTCATTAGGGCTTTTACATGTTTAAAGTTCAAGCAAAGTGTTTCCCATCTCCTCTGAAGAACTGAAGGCTGTCAGTGTGTGCCCTTTTCCCCTCAAGTCTTGAAATTCAGAGAGAGCCAAGTGAAGAATCAACTCAGTGATGTCGACAGGGAAAACATCATCTTTTCAGCATTCATCCGTGTTGTAGGACTCACAGCAGATCAACTATTCCCTTTTGGATTTGTTTAATTCTGCTGGTACATATTTTATTGCATTACACTGATGGGAAGAATCAGATTTGAGCTGGTGGTTTTTTGATTTTTTAACTATTTTGTTAATTCAATGTCTGGGCTTTAATCTTAGTAAATCTGGCTATAGCCTAAATGCCTCAGTGACCCTTCAAAGTTAGAAAAAGCCTTCAGGTGTCCTTTTCGTCCTATCCAAGGCCAGAGCTGCATGGGGAGCAGCTCCACTTACACAAAGATCCTGAGTGTCTACAGCCTCTCCAACAATGACAAGGAGCCATTTACTCAGCATCACAAACCAGTCTGCTCACACCAAAGTCAGACCACTGACGAGAGCACCTATGGTAAAAGTACAGGAAATACTACTGTGTCCATTACACTGTGGTGTTTTCATTTAACAAGAATATTAATAAACATTGCAGATATTATAGTTTGTCAAACATCCTATTAGACCAGGGATGTGTTTGCCTTCGAACTGAAGTCAGAGAAAACAGACGTAGCAAAAAAAAAAACTTTGGAGGATTTTTAAGGTGCATGCTGTATCTCAAAATGTAAATTTGTATAAAAATAATATAACCCTCATCCTCGTCTCCATCCCTATTCTAGCACACACTGTCTCTGGCTTTTTTTTTTTTTTTTTTTGAGCTAACGTGTACTCTCGTCTCTATATGTTTGCCATTGTTCATTTACCTACCCAGCCTCCTCTCCCTCGCCTGTCTCCTCTGCTTTCTTTCTCTCCCTTTCTGAAGTCAGAACAGTGCTGACAGATGAGTTAAACCCCGTGGCATGCAGCACTGGAGTGACACAGCACAAAGCATCTCCTCTACACAATCACTCAACTAGGCTCCATTTCCCAGAAAGCTCCCCAAATACACAGATGTACACTACTCCCCAAAATACGCCCATACACCACAGAAACAGCACAGTATTCATAGTATTCATACACATGGAAACAGATCCAACAGTGAAACACACAGATAAGGGGCCTCTAATGCCTGAGGCCATGCTTCATGCTGGTCAGTATTTCCACCCTCACTATCTCCCTCTTTCCCTATCAGTCCTCCTCTCATCATCTCTCATGGATTTTCCACCAGAGTCTCCTGTCTCATAATTCATCCGAATGACGACCAATCCCTCTGCAGCCTTGGTCCTGGTCATATATGTGCATGCATGCACACGTATACTTTGGAACAGCGTGCAGGCATTCTAGTAGGTTTTAATTTGAACATCATTTATGTATGCTCCCTGTACAGAACAGTCTACACACAATACAGGAGGACATATCAGTGTCACATAACCCAGTTCTCTCACCTGCCTGTGACAAAAAGCTTCATCATAATCATACAGATTATGTACATTTGTAGACAGTATTCTACATATGGGTATATGTTTTCTTAGTGCTGCTTGCTCAGTCTGCCAACTATGTGGTCCAAGGTTTTATTTCCATTTATACATGACTCATAAAATCCTTATACAACAGTCCTATTCTCTTCTTTCCTCTTTCTATGCTTGTACTTTAAACCTGTTGTATGACACGTTTTTGTAATGAACCCAAAGACATAATAAATTACTAACTTCTGCTACACAACATGGATATCTTATATTTGCCTTATATTACTTTTACTCATAATACTGATGTTAGTCAACAAACACACACAGACACAATCTTCTATTACAGTTTGAATTGTTTTGTTTGTGTGTTTAATAGAAAAAATGTAGCCTCTGCATTGACTCATGGATTTAAAGGCTATATATTTCAGTCTTCCAGTGGAGGGCGCTACTGTCCTTGGTAGTACTGTGTTGATGGACTAAACCTCTGACTGTGTCCACAGGTGGTTCACTGGTGTTTTCTGCCTACATACACTGCACTGTCCATCTTGTCATGTATCCATCACTTGATGTGACTGTGTTTTTGTGTTTCCTGATGTGTGTGTGACTGTCACCGTCTGCTGACCTGACTGAATTTCCTGTCTCACCCTCTGTGTATGTCAGACTAAAACTGAGTACAGATAACTTAACTCTGAATTGTTCTGCCACCCCCCCAACCCCCCATTTGGTTTTTCCCTCTGTCTGTCTCTGTCAGGAATGAGAGGAATCTGCAGCAGAAGCAGCAGCTGGCAGGTGGGCTAATGTCCCACGATGCACTGCATGGGGCGCGGGTTGTGCTGCTCTCCCCACATTTAGGCTTTTATTGTGTCAGTAGCTCAACAATCACATTCACAGACACATCGAGTCTATGAGGCAGAAAGATTGGCACGCGTTCATGGCATGGACAATGACAGCCACAGACGCATCAATTCTCCACAGTGACGTTTTTTCGAGGAGCGGACAGACACACAGTCGCCCCTGGTATTGACATGCAAACACACAAAACACTCATGTACAGTTTGTGACACATACTTGTGGCCACTAGATATTCCCACATCATTTTGTGGATTTAAATCAAGTGCTGAATTGTAATATAGCTTCATCAGAACATTTTATAAGGGGGCTGATGGTGTCTAACTTTAAGGTCACGTATATACTGTATGTCGTTTAGTCGTATATATAGTCCAGTAAGTCATATAAATACTGTACATATCTAGCATTTAATGGGTCAGACATATCAGCTGTATACCAGCAGTGGAGACATGCTGGGATGTAAAATGCTCATGACACTGAGGCAGGCAATGTGAACCAAGGTTATCGTTAACGAAAACTAACGAAATGACGAAAACTAGAATTGGAAAAACATTTTCCTTAACTGAAATAAATAAAAACTAAAATTAAAAGAAAAAACAATAACTAACTGAAACTGTAATGTGTGCTTACAAAACTAACTAAAATGCATAAAAATTATGGATAAAATTTCCTTTGTTTTCATCTTTGTCAATGTCAGATTGATACGAAATTGATTTATTTCACTCGAGCAATTTTACTGGCAGCACCATACGGCACTTTACAGTCCGTCACTTCTCGTCACTTGTCGTTTAGACTTTAGAGTCAGCTTCTCGTCCCCACTCTACCTGGAAACATGGAGACTAAAGTTGCGAGAAAGCAGCAGAGTCCTGTAAGGGATGTCTTTGAATACAACGGCGAGGAAGATAAAAGATATGAAAAGACTAAAACTAACGCTAAAACTGAACTAAAACTAAGCATATAGAAAAAAAAAAACAACAAAACTAATAAAAATGAGCAAACCTGCTCTAAAAATGAACTAAAACTAACTGAATTAGAGAAAAAAGTTAAAACTGAATAAAACTAAACTATGATGAAAAATCCAAAACTATTATAACCTTGATGTGAACAACAGAAAATATACGTAGAAGAAAAAAGCAGGAGGTGAGTCATCATCTGTAATAGCCGTTATCTTCAAAGCCTCAGGAAAAATCAGTGATTTAGTGTGGTTTTGTGTTACAGTTGTTTCTGTATATGCTTCTGCACATGTTTCGTGTGATAAAACAAGATTGTAAGAACACCATCGATGTCTACAGTGAGTGCTCCACACCCTGCGCTCATGCCCGTGGGAGTTTATTCACTGTCTGGTATACTGAGTAACATGACAATTAAATACACAAACAAGCAGCAACACAGAGCTTTCTGGGAAAATTTTATGTTATTTCTCTACTCACGTTTTGAGTGTGCCAGATGTCATGAGTTCTGTGACCAGAACAATACATTTCTTTCCTTTACAGGGTCCCTCCCAGGAGTCATAGAAGCGGACAATGTTAGGATGCTGGAGACCCTTCAGCATCCCGGCCTCCTCTTTGAAGCGCTGCCGCTCTGACTTGGACAGCTTACGATCCTAAACACAATACATGACAGGAAAATTAGTCATACATACATAAAAAAGAAACAACCTTAATCTGAGGTCTAAATGGAAAGACAGAGACTCAGTGAGGAAAGATATATTTAGCCAAACTAAAAATGTTGCATTTATGGTTCAAGACTGCGATAAGTGTGTGATTACGAACAGGAAAGGAACTAGGTGTTCAGGAAAAAGAAGAAGAGAAATAATGAAGGCTTATGAAATATGGGTTTATCTGACATCCAAATGAAACACAAACTCTGCTGAATTTTTGTTATTTCCAGATGTAATATCTGCAGAAGGTAGATAAATAGAAACATAATGTGCTGTGCACTTTTAATTCCCCTCGGCCAAATATAGTGTAAGATTCTGTTGAAAGTTACTGCCCTATAATTTAGATTAGATTGTCTTTGTGTAAAACTTATTACAGATATTTGAAAATACACAGATATAATAACTGCACAAGGTCATTTGACCTTGAAAAATTAGGTCAAGGTCACCAATTTTCAATATTCTTCTGCTCCATGCCAAGATGCATCCACAGTTTAAATTTGGTGCAGATATGTCAATGTGTTCTTCAGATAATGCGATTACGTCGTTGAATGGACAGACAGACAAAATGATTACAATACCCTTCAGCCGAGGGGTAAAAACTAACTGTAAACTGACTGATTATAAGATCTACCATTTGTGATCCAGCTGTGGTTCTACAAGCTGTTACTTTTCATCCATCAGTGCTTTCTTAACATGTTATCACAGCTCAAATCCAGCCTCCGTCCATGCGAGCCCCTGACCAGCTAACAAGCAGCCACAAGGACACGACCCTTCAGCGCCTTCTCAACAGCAGATGCCATCAATCATTCAGTGTCAAAATCTGAGCTACTGGCTCTTTTTTCACATTTGTTGTAGGCATTTGATCATAAACGATGAACCTCTCAAAAAACTTTAAGTGATGCCTTAAGAGAAGCCATCGCAACACTGAGATCACAACAAGCTAAGAAAAGACACTTCTGGTCTACATTCTTCCATCGAGTGGAAGACTAACCTTTTACAAAAGTCCTACACACAGTTTAATGGGCATTCCACTTCCACCACTCACACCTCAATAAACACAGATGCAAAGGGCAGTGTGGGTGGATCAGACCTTGTAAATAAGTGTGAGCTCCTCTGTGCTCATGTGTGCGCTTGTATGTGAAAAATGTTTACATAAAAATTTCTGACATTCATCTTCGTATGCCACCAATGTGAAGGTTCACAAAAGCAGAAAGTCCTTTACAATTAGGGACGCAAATTATCGATTAATTCATTAATCATTAGTTGATTGACCTTATTGATCGATTAACGATTAACTGATAAGTGGCAATTTTCCTGAGAACCTGAATTTCTCCTTCGATAGGGTCTATAAGAATAAAAGCTAAATATTGTTTATATACTTCATGAAAAAAACATGTCATATTCTTTAATGACTGATTTATTGTACCATTGGATACAGTAAAGACAATGACATTTATGGAGTAGAACTGAATAAATTCTGCAGAGAAATTCAATAAAATAAATGGATCTGAAGAGGAGCATTTCTGACTTTGCATCACTAGCTGATACATAGAGGGACATTTCAGCAGAGATGCTGCTCCACCATGTCCCTAAAGCGATTCTAACTCATCAGCACAATGACCCAGTTCAATAACCGGCTATCTCAGCTGTGGCGTTTGCGCACGGAAAAACCAGCAGCCTTCAGACAGGCGTAGACAGGTGGACAGGGTGACGCCGACATTATCCAACTTTAGCGATGAAGCCTAGTTTGGGCAGTGGCGCCCCCTACTGTCGACACCACAAATCCCGCCATGGAAAAGGTCAATTAACCAACAATTAATAATTTAATCGAACAAATTCTTATCGACAATTAACTGATAGTTAATTAATTGTTTACATCCCTATTTACAATGTATTATTATTTTGATTTACACATTTTCATTAATGTAATACACAAAGGAAGATATTACAAAGTATTGTCGGGAATTTATGCTGCAGGATCTTGGTGCTGTTCATCCATGCTAGTGTAATTGTGTGTTTGCCGTTATTTGCTTTTGTCTGTGTGTTTACACATTGATATTTCCAGTGTCTTCATCAGCTCTGTGTTTAACCATAGCTGACACATTCAGCACATCACTGCCCCAAAAATAAACAGAATCTGAGCTGCCTGACGACGGTATAAGGTGACGACTCAACTCCAAACATTTTAGCCCAAATACTGCTGCGACTTCCCCCCTGACTCTAAATTATTAAGTTGGTTTGGCCAAAGATAAACTCTGCACAGCATAACCTGCACTTACAACTAGGTTGCACCAGAAGGGAGGGAAAAAATAAATAATAATATGAACGAGATGTACGAATTAACCTGAAACAAACAGAAATGTGGGCTATGAAATGGCACATATCTACGATGTTTCATAATGTCTGTGACCCTTTTAGAGGATGAAATTACAGGCAAGTAAATAAACAGACAGAGACAAATACAGACGCAGCAGCAGGACTCACAATGGATGACTGTCAGAAACCTGTGTGTGTGTGTGTTTGCTTTTGTATAGACGGTAGAATAACAGGAACACAAAGGCAGCCTGATGTAAGAAACAACAATAAATATGACACATTTACAGAAATATTACTTGATTTGTATGACTGAAATTTATTCAGATTTCAATTGCTTTTAAAAAATAAAGAGATTTTCAATTTTTCAAGGGCATCACTCTCAGCTACATTATCAGGATCATCACCGTGGAAACCATATTAATAAGAGGTTCCATGAGGTCTACTCGATGCTGTATCACCTGTCTTGTTGTTTAATTAAAACACTCGACATTATTCCAATGTTATTTGATTTTTATCAGTCTCTTTTTTGAAGTGACGGTGCTAAACAACACCAGGGATACAATGGCACCGTTCAGTAACATTGCATGAGATTTTCAGGCAGAATCTTCACTTTGACAAACAACATCGACTCCATGAAGCGACCAGTTAACAATCCAGCCCTGAAGATCCTGCCAGGTCATGGAAGTCCTTTGAAATGTTCTTAAACTCTTAGAAAGTCTTGTGAGCTGCTTCAAAGATTAGGACAATCTCTGAGACGATGATCTCATATTGTCATAACCAGCGCCTCATCTATATCATATGACTTACAGAGAAAGAGAGAGAATCTAAAAGCTTCAGTGTGTCTCTGAGTGCATTAATGTGCAGAGCATCTGTGTGTATGTGCGTCTAGAGCAGCTTATCCCTTCATCCTGCAGTAACCATTTCACTAATGACGGCCCATTAACAACTGACACAGAAGCACATATGTGTGTGCTTACCAAGCAATACTCTCCATCTCCTTATATCGTGGTCACATGACCATGAGGTCACATGACAATGGCTGATGGTCACCTGACTGACTGGAAGCAAACATCCCATTTCCCATCAGCACTTAGGAAAGACCCTGACCACCCATATTGCTGTCTGACACCTCCCTTAGGGCACTTGCATCTCCCATACCATCCCTGTATTTTTCTGTGTGTGTTCACAAACCTCAGCAGAGAAAGCAGACTGAAAGTCTAACAGGGGCTCCCTTATCCATTATTAATGTTCCGTGTTCATTCTACTGTATGAAATGGTTGCACATCCCTAACACACACAGAGCAGGCTTTGTGATGTAAAATAAATATAATAAAAGCCTTGTAATAAAAGCCTAGTTATCATTATTTTAATACGGACAATTCATAGAACAGTTTGATCTACAGCCCATTAGTCTTCTTGTTCTGAGAAGACGTTTTCTTTCTCTCTATCCCTCTTTTTGCTCCAAGCTTCAAAACATCATGAGACTTGAATTTGCCAGGCAAAAAATATCCCTTACCCTCTTTCTTCTGCACAGTCAAACACAAATACACACCTAAACAAGGCAGGCCTTCTCACTTAGTTCTGAAGACCTTATTTGAGACATACTTGCATCATCTCCTCGCCCTCAGAGCCACCGTCTCTCATTCACCTAATGGCTTGAAAAAAGCCACTTACGCATATCTGTATAACTGACGCTTCTAATTCTGTTCATGTGTGTCTCTTTACGGAAACAGGGCACAATTAAACTAGCACACATACACCCACATGCAACTAGACATCCAGACAGGCGGGTAGAAACATAAATGACCGTGTTAAAGCATTATGCAGCTTCCTGCAGAGAGGCTGAAAGCTGAAACTCTCTGATCATCCTGTAGTCTGGGCATCCCACTGCGCTCTAACACTCTGTGATCGTCTGCTCTGGTCTGATGCACCCCAGTGAGTGAGCCACGCTCACAACACCAGATGGATGGAGGTCACAACAGAAGACAACAAAACGACTGCCAGAAAATCAGACAATAAACACCCTGACATGATGAACTGGGGCTTGACTGTGTCAACTAGGAATTACAGGACTATTAGGTATAATCTTCTACAAAGTCAGGGTGGGTCTAACTCACAGGATGTTGTCCAAAGCCTAATCACTCCTGGGGATAGAGGAAGCCTAAATATAGTATAAATAACGCATATGATTTTGTGTGGCCCAGGAACTCTCCTGTTTTCAAGCTGTCATGATGTAAGAGCACTTCTGCATTGTTTACATGAGGGGAAAATGCATAAGGGAAGGAAGGAAGGGAAGGAAACAGTTAACTGGCTAGTAAAATGTAGAATAAGACAGCTCTACATGTGTATTAGCTGAATATCAACATACTCAGAGCAGCTACAGCTGTAACTACAACAACATGAAGACAGTATACTTAGAAAAAGAATGATGCATTACTGGAATTAGGGGTTTTGCACTTATGATTGTGTGACAATAATTCAGTAATACATCAAAGATAAGGCAAATGGTGTAGATATTCATATGAACAAAATGAAATTTAAGTTAGCTTTATGGAGACCAGCCTTAGAAAACCAAAGTGACAAACACAGTTGCAAATTATAGATTAGGATACAGAGGACTGTATATTTTAAAAGGCTTAAATTGCTTCAAGGAGCTAATTTACACATGGACTGGTGTAAATCCTGATGATCTGAAACAGACTAACCCTGTACAAGTACTGCAGCTGTATTCTAAAATGAAGTCTTTCAATAAAAGCATAAAAAAACATGTGGTTATTTTTCTTTGAAAAATTCTGTCATGATAAGATACATGAGAAAGGTACTCCTGCAAATCACTTCTGCCTTGAAATTACAAGCCCCAACAGTGGTACAGTACAGCTGCCCGTACACATTTCACCACATTATAACACCAACTGACAGTCAAACTGATATGGAAACGTTTCGTCCTGGTGGTGACCAAGTTCATGTTTTCCCGGATGACCCTTTGGGTCTTGACCCACATTTTGAAGAATGTCGGTCTGTGACTCAAGAAAAAAAGTCAAACCTGTGAGTCTTTATTACATTAAGCCTCTGGGTTCAGTGAATGAGCTGATTTGTTTCTGTATAAAGACCTACAGTGGCGGCGTACAGGGGCTCACGGTGGGGTGTAGTGTGTGCATATGCATGTGTCTACACACATGAAAAAGGCCCGATGTGTTCTTTAGTATGTCTTTGCGACCCCCCACACTTTGAAAACCATCTCCTGCAAAGAACCGCAGACCCCCTGCAGCATGCACACACAAAAATACACCTATATGACTCATAAACATATACACAAACACATGAACAAGAACAAGCTTCATGAACGAACACACACACACACACACACACACACACACAACCTCAAACCTCTCCAAGACCTTTACCACAGCTTGTTATGGTTAGCCAGCATTAGAGAGCCAGTGGTAGAGAGAAGGAGCATCTGTTGTGAATAAGAGTCATCAAAAAGAAGATGAATAAGTTCCAGTAAAAGTTGGGGGGGGGGGCACGCAGATTGAGCTCATCATGCAAAGTGACATTTGGTCACAAGGTGCCAAAAAGAAAAGAAACAATTCGATTCAAGTACTTGTTCACACTCTCTTTCTCCAGTATATCCTCAATGTGGTACCATTTTTCCCTTCTTGTCTCTTTCCCCTCGCTGGTCCCCCTGCTGCCCTCATTCCTCCTGTTCAGGTGGTTTTTGGTTTCCCATCAATCACCACTCTACTTATTGCCGTAACCAGTGCCATGTGTCTCACTCTGTGTTCTGTGTGCATGCATGTACTGAAATCTGACCTAGTTATAGCTGAAAATGTCATGTCTGAGGAAAACATAGAGAGATACATGCATGCACTGTTCAGGTGTGTTCTGTTTACAAAAGTATGGAATAAAAAATAATAACATTACTAACTCCACTCAGGAGGCTATCTGACCATTTATATTTGTTTGTCTGTCTGTCAACATGGGGCAGGGATGAACTCACTAAGTTTTGACTGGCTATTGGGGACCCCCCCCCCTTTTTCTAATATTTTAAGAGAAGCCATTTGACTGAATAACAGAGTTGTGTGGTCTTAGATGCTCAGAGTGACCTTTAATGTTTTAATATTTTTGAGATAAATAGAGCTGGACCTAAATATCTGACTTTTCTAATACATGTTCAGCAGGTGAACATTGAGCATTCAATGTGATAAAAATGAACATTTAACTTTTTTTTTTTATTTGCACAGTGCTGAACAACAGGGAAGTCCTGCAGAAGTCACTACTAGTCAGTCTTTGTCAGGGTACCGTCTGAATTAAACAAGAGTGGTGCATCCCATTACACACAACCACCTTAGTAGGAGATGGTAGGGTTGTCCTCAGTCCACTAGCCCAGCGATACTGAGGCTAAGCTAACGGGTTTATTTTAGTCCATCTTTAGTGATTCTTTAAAGTGCATCAACATACAAAGTGTTTGGTCCATTGACTTTAAGCTGCAGAACTATGTGTGAATTAAATTGAATTGAAAAATCTTTAATGTCCCTGAAGGGCAATTTGGTTTGCAACAGAAGTGTACATATCTCACATATCACCAAAACAATCAATCTCACATAGTACAATAAATACAGCAAATACAGTAAATAAATGAAGTGTTTGCTGACGCTGTAAAGTCATAATGTTGGACTTAAAATACATTTGGATGGCGTTCATTTGCAGATGCCTGTGAACATCTGACCTACAGTGAGTGTGGCTCTCACGTGGCCATGTCATCAACAACATCACACATAACGTTCTGTTTTATCATCTTCACCATTCACTTGGTCATGTCTTTAGTTAATTCAATGTATGTTGTGTTAAGGAAGCTGTGACATTGCAGCGCTAGGACCAATGAGCCTACACTTAATCAAAGATAGAAGTGAGAAGATCGTCAAATTATACGTGACTCCTTTAGTGGGGCATGTGCTGTACAATATCATATGAACGCAAAGCTTCAAATATTCAAAGTCAAAGAGTGGTGACTCATCAGAGCCCTGAAAAAGGTAATCAGGCCAGGCCTAGAGACAACCATGTGTTTTATAAAGAATCAAACCTCTATTTCAATCGTCTATAGCTTCCTATGCATCAGTGATCATTATTGGGATCGAGGAGCTGATCATTTTCCCTTTTTGACATACCTTTTGCAGACTGACAGTTAGGCTGGGTGATAAAATGTTAAAGATATATACCGCAAAATAACTTTTTCTTGATAGAAACATGAGACATGCTCAGCACAATTTTGATAGATTTCATTCGTCCATGTTTTGACAGACATAAGAACAGCCAATCAGAATTAAGTAGCGTTGCACCGAACCAATCCCGCTAGAGCCACATCAAGTTAGGTTGATGCCCACAGCACAGGCGTAAGAGCAGCCGCAGCACACACACTAATGTTTGGGCTACAGCGGCAGGTAATGAGTGTTCCCTCTGGAGAAAATGTGACCGAGAACTCAGGCGACCGGGTTACTGAAAAATAAGGTGTGAAGTATTTCAGTTCAGGGCCTTCAATACAATACGGAGCTGTACTGAATGAATAAATGTAGCCTGTGTCACCTTTCCTTAAGTTTCACTTTCAGTTTTACGCCAGTTAGGGCAGTTGAGGAACGCACCCCCACGTGTATACCCCCAGCATTGTTTGGTGAAGATGGTCTGTTTTGTTTGTGTTCTCTTTTAAAATTTGACAGCTTTTTCCTGCTGGTCAGATTTTTAGTTTAGTTTTAAATATATGAACCCGTTTTATTTATCTGAAACTGTTGTATAATGTTCTTCAGCACATTTATCATGTTCAACCTCTGACAGAAAATAAATCATATTTAAATCAAAAATAACCCTCTGATGTCTTCACAACTAACCAACAAGTAACGGGAAATTTATGCTGGACAAAAATAGTGATTTGATTTATATCGTGATACATATCGATATCATCTGATAGGAAAAAAATTATCATGATATGATTTTTTCCATATCGCCTAGCCCTATTGATGGTGTGTAGATAGATCACCTGATGAACAAAGATCAGATTTTACATTTTATGTGTTAGTCAACATTATTTGTCAGTGTTAGAAGCGGTGCCGCTCTTATCTTGCTAGCTACGAACAGGCAGCATTTATTCTGCATTGTTTTCTCAAGAAAAAAGGCAGTAAAAAATATACATAAGGAAATCAAAAATGTATTTTTCCGAGTTTGTGGAAGCACAAACTGTGTTTTTCTGTGTCTTGACCTGAAAAAGTTTGAAAACCCTAGGCTTACAGGAAGGACATATCGATCATTCTGTCATTGTCTTTATCGTCCACAAACAAAGCCATTCATCAGGACAGAGTCAACAACGGCTGTTTGTGTGTTTGCGAGCTTGTGTTTTAACAATAGGTGCCATCTCAGCCTGTCACTGTGCGCCCTATTGTGTCATCCCTCTGTGCCTGGCCGTACACACTCAAACACACACCAGCACAGTCATTACCCTCTGCTCTCTTAGTCATGCCTCATCTCCCTCTCTTCTTGTTTTCTCTTCTTTTCACCGCTCTCTTATCTTACAGCTTATGATCCTTTACTCAGTCCTCTACTATCCACCATTTCCTAAGTGAGGGATTCCCCAAGAAACGGGACGCTTTTCGAAAATGAACTCCCCCGCACTTTGCAGCCAACAGTTCAGCCACCTGATCCAATGTTCTTGATCCCAGGATAATGAGAGGAAATCTGAGGATAATGTGTGGCACTTTCCATCTAAAGTGTTAATCCTTACCGGAAACACATGTCATGCGCAAACAATCACATTATACCTGGAATAATGTCAAATATCGAGCTAATGAGTAAAGATGGTGAGAGGTCAGGCACCTAGAAGTTGAGCTGATGGATGGAACAGCCTTTAAATTATCAGTAGCCTTGAAAAACCTCATTTTCCATTAATGCTGCCTAGAAATATGAAGCAGACAGGACTGACTGTTAAAATATAGCAGTGAACTCCTGACATCGTCTCTCATTCAGAGGTTAATAATAAAATACCAATCTAATACCCAAATCCTGAATCAGCTGAGTCAACGTGCTCCAATATCCAAGACTCTAATAAAGGTCTATTCATTGATTGTGGGTTTGATTGAAATGATTAGAAACCAACAATAGCCGCCTTTGTCTGGAATACGGAAAACAAAAATCCAATGAAGACACGTGAAGAAAACAGGGCTCAGCGAGTTACCATTCAACACATAACAAGACGTTTTATTACTTGTGTAGCTCTGGATGTTTATTAGCAGAACTCTGGAACAGGAGTAAAGGTGAAGGAAAATATTCACCCTTAACAAAACCTCGTATTGAAACTGTTCAATGCCGTTATGCATTTACACAGGTCTACAGTTTTGTTTGTTTTTTTTAAATTATCTGCCTCATTAGATGTGACACTAAATGTGCTAAATCTCACATTTAATAGGGTGGATTGGGGAAAAAAGTGACACACGTGCTGGTTAGTTCATGTTTTCATTTAGTGTTATTTTATATATATTGTTTTATGTACATTTATACAATATATTTATATATTTTCCACTATAAAAAACCTGTAAAGTGAATGTACAGGGTGGGGAAGCAAAATTTACAGTATTTTGAGGCAGGGATTGAAAGACAGTGTATGACCAATTAGTTTATTCAAAGTCATGAGAATTTATTTGCCACAAGAAAATGTACATAATAGAAAATGTTTTTATTCTATGTGTCCTCCTTCTTTCTCAATAACTGCCTTCACACGCTTCCTGAAACTTGCCCAGGTGTTCCTCAAATATTCGGGTGACAACTTCTCCCATTCTTCTTTAATAGTATCTTCCAGACTTTCTCGTAATAGTTTTGCTCATAGTCATTCTCTTCTTTCCATTATAAACAGTCTTTATGGACACTCCAACTATTTTTGAAATCTCCTTTGGTGTGACGAGTGCATTCAGCAAATCACACACTCTTCTGAAAAGGTATGGATAATAGTGTTAGGTATGATTATGACATCAATATATGTTTGGTTTCAAAACAACTGACGTAGTGCCTGCTGAGGAAAAACAACTAAATGTTCATTGTAAATTTTACTTCCCCACCCTGTATTGTAATATACAGACAGCATTTTGAAGTACATCTAGTAGCTCTGACACAAACAAAACTCATTCTCTCATTAATTTTCAGAGTTTCACATTTTAACCCAAGATTGTATCTGGAAACTACAACAACCAGCATTTTTTGCTTAATTTTACACTATTAGTGACTCAAACTTGGTAAAGTTTCTGGAGGTATTTCACTTACAGGGTGGGGAAGCAAAATTTACAATATTTTGAGGCAGGGATTGAAAGACAGTGTATGACCAATTAGTTTATTGAAAGTCATGAGAATTTATTTGCCACAAGAAAATTTACATAATAGAAAATGTTTTTATTCTATGTGTCCTCCTTCTTTCTCAATAACTGCCTTCACACACTTCCTGAAACTTGCGCAAGTGCTCCTCAAATATTCGGGCGACAACTTCTCCCATTCTTCTTTAATAGTATCTTCCAGACTTTCTCATAATAGTTTTGCTCATAGTCATTCTCTTCTTTACATTATAAACAGTCTTTATGGACACTCCAACTATTTTTGAAATCTCCTTTGGTGTGACGAGTACATTCAGCAAATCACACACTCTTTGACGTTTGCTTTCCTGATTACTCATATGGGCAAAAGTTTCTGAAAAGGTATGGATAATAGTGTTAGGTATGATTATGACATCAATATGTTTGGTTTCAAAACAATTGACGTAGTGCCTGCTGAGAAAAAACAACTAAATGTTCATTGTAAATTTTGCTTCCCCACCCTGTACAGACTGGTGTTATTAGAAAGTACAAATTCAAGGTTAAAACTAGTCACCAATTAAAAAATTTTTGTGCTCATTTTTGTGTGTCTTACTTGATTGATTAGGCAGTAAAAGGCCTTTTGAACTATTACAACGTTAAATCTGAAACATGAGACACTGGAGTGTAATGGCTGTCGTATATCAGCTACGGAGTCTGCCTCGAAGGGGCCAAAAACACTTTGAACTTTTAAGGATTTGACCCTTTTGCAGAAAAGGCCACACTCTTATTGAGACATGTGTCAAGTGTGCATGACATGTAGTGTGTGTATATGCATATGTGTGAAACCACTATAATTTCCGTACATGAACATAAGTGTGGTTTTGTTTTTTTTTAAGCCTCTTTCTGTGTGTAGGGGGTTGAGTCTGTTCGTGTGCAAAAGGTTTCAGTCTTAATATAGCTTGTGTCCACCTGCCTCTCTGTTAACACATCATAAACAAACAGTTCAGACAGACACTGATACGTTGATGGGTATGATCCATTCCTAAAGTATCCAGTGCCCAGACTTTTAAATCCGCTTCCCTACTGCTAAACATGAATGAGCTACATCCAAAAAGCAAACAAAATATCAAGTGCTACTGTGTGTATGAAAAAAGAAACATGCAGCACAGCAGGATCACCGACCAAATCCCCACTAAAGCCCGCTAAAACACAGACTGATGCTTTTGGCAGGAGTTTGTTAACAAGTAACAATATATATCCATGTCCACGTGTTGCGGCTGTGTGTTTGTGTGTTTATGTGCATGTCTCCCTGGATTCCATGCAGGGTAAATGACATCTTATAGTGAGGTCCTGACACCGTTACACTATGTGATGACCTAAAAGAAGGGTAGGCCAGTGTTAGAGAGAGGACGAGGGCTGTCCCAGATAAAACTATTACATAATGTGAAAGGACGATCCCTTTACACTCCATTAAATCAAGGCCTCCTCTATTAACGCCTAGGCTGAACTTTAGCCCTTCTCCGGTTTCAGTTTAAAGAACATCAACAGCCATCAGCATCCAATCACGTAGGAGCACTTTGTGTGTCTTCTATACCGCCGCAAACAATGCAGACGTGCTGACGCGGCTATCAGCTCGTTTTTAGCTGGAAATGAGTCCAAAATGCGTGGCAACCTGTTCCACAACATTTTATTAAGTCAACAGGGAAGTTCTCTAACCTCAGCAGTTTATTATTTATTTAGGAAAGTGTGAAAATGTTGTAGGAAGAGACGTAAAATAGATAAAACACAACATGCATCTATTATGGGATTGATTTCCTGGTGAAAGTGCAAATTATTTAACAGTACTGACTTCAGTTATAAGCAAACACAATGTGGTTACAGAAAGAAGGTTCAGCTCTTCCTACTAATGGGAATAATGGACACTGGTCTGAAGTAATTACCTGTATGGTTGTTCAAAGAAAACAATTATTATTATTGTGATACACTTTTAAATAATTTTTTATAATCTATTATGATTATTTTCCATGGAGATTGATGGCTCTGTTGGTCATGTTGTGTTTTTACAATGATTATCACAATTAGAAGTTACATTCTTTTAACTTTATAGTGTGAAATAAAAGCACAAACTTTTCACTTATGTTATATATTTAATGTAATGTTGTGTGTTTTGATGCTGATTTCCCACTTTATTTTTTTTTCTAATGTTCTACCTTTTTTTTTATTCCAGTGTTCTACTTTTAAATGTATAAAATTTTCGAATGACTCAAATAAGCATCCGACTTCCAACTTTCACGGACTCTCAAACATCAGCCTGTAAATTGCAAATAAATAATGATTTTTGGCACAAGGACATTTTAGATATTTTATATTTTTTAAACAATGTTTCATGACATTTTTTTAACTTTCACTTTTAAGTTTCTTCTATTTTTGCAAAATCTTATGTTAACGTGAACTTGGGGAGATAGACATGTGGTGTGGTATGTTACAAGCCCCCCCGCGCATTTTAATGATAACCCCATATACCATTAAGTCGAAGGCCCCTCTGTGATTATTTTCTTTTACAGGCAGCACCCTTCAATTAGCAGATTCAACCTAAAAGAGTGAGAGTAAGCATTTAAGCCTTGAATTCAAGTCAATATTTATGCTCTGTAAGCTTAAGTACCACTTTAACGCATCAACTCCCGTTCATTTACATGTACACTATGCAGCACTGACGCAAACACATCACGCCCTGTACGAACACTAGACGCACACTTGTGTTTACGTGAATGGGCTCATGCTGTGGTCGTCGAACTCCTCCACAGCCCCCTGAGCTTGTCAACAGATTAACAGAAACCCCAAAGAGATAAACACAAATGTATGAAAACCAATACACAAATGGGCTGCACAAACCCATGTGCACGTGTGCATAAACACACACAGCCCTCCACAGCTCCTCTATTCAATAAACATAAAAGGTGGATTAGTTTATGTCAGCAGGGAAGGAGAGAGAGGCTGAGAGGGAAAATAAAAAGCTGACAGAACAAAGTCAAAACCCCAAACTTATAAATCAATAATCATTTTCATCCTCTTTTTGCCTCTGTATTCATCTGTCCCTCTCTGGTTTGCCATCTATGTCTCTCCGGCCTTCTCCTTCGCTCTCATTGGCCTAAATTTCCTGGGCAGTTGGTTAGTTGAGACGAGGGAGAGGAACTGATTTAGGCTCCGACTGTGACAGGGTAACCAGAGAAGTTAAACAGATACAGGCTACCGATAGAGCCACGCACTAGCAACTGAAGTAATCTGCGACAGACAACTGGACGGGCTCCAGAAAGGTCCAGCAGCTAAACATATGTGTGTGTGTGTTAGTGCGTATGAACAGCCGTGTGCATGTCCATGTGTGTTTCTGTGTGGGTCTGTCTGATGAGAGACTGTGGTTTTTGTTACATGCAGGTTTTGGGGTTAATTTGTTCCAGATGAGACTCCATTACTGCCAAAGCGCACACTGTTACAAGACATTAGCCCAGTTTTTCTCCAACTTTTGTTCCTTCTCGCTCAGTCACTCACACATGTGATTTATAGCAGCGAGTAAAGATCAAGTAAAACACTGTTTAGTATCTGGGAGAATACAAATACCCCAGACTACACACAAAAATAAAGATACAAATACAATATAAAAGGTTGTACAGTGATATAACAAATATTAGTGCACGGGTAAAGGAGGAAAACAGTCCAGAAGTGATGACGGAAGTGAGGTCACAGGAAGAGGAAGTAGAGAGGTTTGTCCTCTGAAGAAAAAGCAACTGTTCCATATGGAGAGGAGAGGAGAGGAGAAACGAGGAGAAATGAGGAGAAATGAGGAGAGGAGAAACAAGCAGAGGAGAGGAGAAACGAGGAGAAGAAGGGAAGAACAAGGAGAGGATGAACCAGGGAGCAGAGGAGAGGATGAGAGGAGGTGCAGTGGGAGTGGGGTTAGATGAGAGGAGGTGCAGTGGGAGTGGGGTTAGATGAGAGGAGGTGCAGTGGGAGTGGGGTTAGATGAGAGGAGGTGCAGTGGGGTTAGATGACACAATGATGCAATAACTGTGAGAACATGGTGCTCTCACACACGCGGTGTCGGGTTACGGTGGAGGTGCCTGTCTGTCTCAGCCTGGATATGAGACAGAGATGTCAATGTCACAAGGACAGAGTCAGTCTAACGCTTCCATCTGCTGGAAACACACACTGCCTTTGTCTAGGAAACACACTGCTTCAGTAGAACACACAACACTGGGCCTGTGAGGATTCTGCTGCAGGAAAACACACTTATCACACTGTGAGTTCTGATGTGCACACCTGAAATGTTAGGAAAGCAAGTAAACTCATGAGAAAGGGAAGTGGAAATAGAAATGTAGAAAGACAAGCAGACTTTAAGAAAAGAAGGAAGTAAACTGAGAAAGAGGCAGAGATGGGAATGGTGGGGGGGGGCAAAGCAGCAGGAGAGATGAGAGAAGATGAGGATAAGGAGGCAGAGAGAAAGATGATCATGACTCTGAGGGAGATGGAAAAGAAAACAAGGAAGGAGAGTTAGAGGCTAAAAATGGAGGTGGGGAGAGGGGAGGATTTGAAGAGGACAGAGGAGGAAGAGGAGGTGAAAGGAAGACAGGGCAGATAATGAGCTGTCAATTGAGACAAAAGCACAATTGTATAACTTCATAATGAGACTCATTTTCAGGAAAGATAAGTGTAATAACGACAAGGAGCTCCTGCTAATGAGACCGCGAACACCAGTTCACACAGGTTTTTTTCTGTGCGGACAATTATAGCAAGATAACTACCAGCACCGATTAAAACTTTTATAAAGGACAAAGTTAAAAGGTTTATTCATACGCTGACAATCGGTTGTTCTTACTTTTCTTCAGCTACATGTAAAGTTAACTGAGCCTGACATTGTTTAAAAATAACAATGGCACAAATTCATCTCATAATAGCTTTGAGTTTGTTACATAATGTCCGTTTTTCTACATCACAATCTTAACACAGACTTTTTTGGGGGGGGATTCTGACCCAAAGCTGCAAAGCACGTTTGCTTTTCCAGCTGCCTGTGCTTTGGTGTAATGGTTGGCAGACACTCTTATGTTGAGAGAGTCTGGATAATTACAATAATGTACAGCTCTGTCACCTCTGACAGAACTAACTATAATTAATCACCAACTACATCTGGCTACAATTACCTTTTCAGAGCATGTACAATAGTCAAGAGTCCTGCACAGTTATTATGCACACACAATATATAACCACATACAGTGGCTGTAAAAAGTATTCAACCTATTTTATTGGTTTCAAAATGGAATTATGGTCAATTTAACTGGACTTGTTTAATAAGAATTTACAAAAAACCCTCTTTAATGTCAACGTGAAATTGTCAAATGACTGAAAATACATAATATAAAGTAAATGACTGCATTAATATTCACCCCCTTCACTCACACATCTGGACACTGAAATTTTGCACCATTCTTTGCTAAATTGTTCAAGCGCTGACAGGTTGCTCAGGGATCGGGTTGAGGTCTTCACTTTGTCTTGGCTGCTCCAGAACCGTCACCTTGTCGTCCTTGATCTATTTCTGTGTAGGTTTCCCTGGATGGTTCAGGTTGTCTCACAGGAAACACAAAGCTCCTCCCAAACTGTAGTTCTCGTCCAGACTGAATCAGATTGTCCACCAAAATGACTTCACATTTTGCTGCCTTCATTTTCCCCTCTGCCTTTACTGATCTTCCAGGACCTGTTGTTGAGAAGCATCTCCACAGCATGACGCTGCCACCACCATGCTTCACAGTGGGGATGGTGTGTTTGTGTTGATGTGCAGTGATTGGTGTCAGCCAAACATAGTGTCTAGTCGGATGGCCTAAAAGCTCCATTTGGTCCCATCAGACCAAAGAACGTTCTTCCATCTGACCCTGGCTGAGGTTTCTTCAACAGTGGCTTCCTCTTTGCCACTCTCCCATTAAGCTGTGACGGGTGAAGAACCTAGGTGAAAGATGTTGTCTGCACCGACTCGCCATCTCAGCGACTGAAGCTTTTAACTCCTTCAGAGTACTCATAGGTGCTTATAGGTTAATTCTCCTGTCGGTGCCCCTGACCGCAGGGCTGGTGAAGGTCTGGAGTTGGTCCCCAAGCACCTTCAATGGCAGCTCACTGATCCTAATGTGTACTTAGGGATGTAGCAATATGAAAATTTCATATCATGGTTATTGTGACCAAAATTATCACGGTTATCATTATTATATATAGTATTGCTGAAATTGTGCTCAAAATGTTCAAAAAGTGCTTATACACACACTGAAATAATTTAACCAAGTTGTATTTTGAAAAAAATAAAATAAAATAAAATAAAATAAAATAAAATAATTGGCACAATGTACCTTCTGTTGGCAGAAACATTCAAATATTAACCCTTAGTGGTCTGAGCCTATTTTGTCCATTTTTCAGTACTTTTGATTTTCCCTTTATATACTATATACAGAAATGTTTACCCATGTTTGGAATCTTTTTTTCAGCACAACTTCATCTATCTCATCTGTCTATTATTTTTTCACTTTAACCTACTATATCAGCACAAAAGGACAAAAAACAAAAAAAAATATATAAAATCCAATTTGCAAAATGTATATAATTTATTGCATAAATAACACACAGATGCTTAACAAACCTTTTCAAAGACTTTAATAGTGAATATTGGTTCCAAATATTAGGTATATGAATTTAAAATTTTAATAAATTAAAACTATACTCAAATATTTGACATAAAAGCATATCTTTACATTGGCGTTTTCTCCGGAAAAGTGCGGTAATCAAACACAGTTATCATGATAATTAGAATTTAAATGGTAATACTAACCGTATGCAATTTTACCATGGTTTATCATTATATCGGTAATCGTTACATCCCTATGTGTACTATGGGCTAAACTGAATTGCTAATGCTAATGGTAGGAACTGTGTGTGTATGTATTAGGATGGGTAAAATGCAGAGACTGAACTTCCCTACAGGGACAATAAAGCGAGTTAACCTTTAACCTTTTCACCTTATGGTGGTATCCTTCACTTGTCTCCTTCGTCACGGTCACTCAGTTAGTGAGGACATACTGCTCTAGGCAGATTTACACGTGTACCATGTTACTTCCATTTCTTGACGAGACTTATGCTGTCGAGGGCTGACAGCAAGGGTGTATCACCGAAATCCCCCCAATCCTCTGCTATATATAAATCTAGCCACGATAATTGTTAAACAATGGATATGAACTCAAGCTTGAGCTACATGGACCTGATAGTGGCAGAATAATGGTCAGAGAACCAATTTTCCCCCACAAAACTCTACCTAGTGGATGAAAATGACACCATATGAACTCTGGATGGTAGACAGAACATGAACATTTGTAAGACGATCAATATGAACCAAATTTTATCTCAATCAGCCTATTATTATGCCCAAAAAACTGATTTTCAACTAAAGCACCCCCATTTGGATACTTATAATACTCCGAGAGAAGCTGAAATTGATAGGGTTCTTCCACTAGGGGTCCACTATATGTCGGTTATCAAGGAGAAGAAAGCCAACCAAATCTGTCCCAGTTATCACGTTCACACAAAAGATATCTGGTGGCAGATCTGGCAGCAGCGGTCGGGGTAAAACCATTATATCCAAGAAACTTGATTTCGGGGATATAATGATGGATTTAACTGAACTCCAGCAGACATTCATTGACTTTTGACATTTTTTGTATCCATCCACTGACTTATACTTCCTTCCAAACCCAGGTGTGTTTTATGCCACAGTCACTTCAGATACATTCAGTGCACACATGGAAAAAGTCTATCCAAGCACACAAGCTAAAGAGGCAAGAGTGTGTGTGTATATATGGACTGCAACAAAAAACCTAAAGCATGCAAGTACCCTATTTTACACCTGAATAAGGTGTGCTCGCGAGGTATAAAAGATGTCCAAGCGTCTTTCTTTGAAACAAAGGTTACTTCACACAACAATATGGTCTGAGCTCATGTGAACACAATGGCTGGTTAAAATATCCATGTAATGAAGAATACCATGACACAAGTAAGGAGACAGGAAGGATTGCAGGTTTGAATGAGACACTGATACCATTCTTTTCTTTATGTCTTTTCATGTGTCAGACACCTCGACGTTCACCGGTTACTGCCTGAAGATAAAATGAATAGTATTAAAAATGTCACTGGTTTCATGTCCTTGATGATGACATGAGTAAGTGATGGGCTTGTGGTGCCTTTGAGCAACAGTTGCATTGTCAGTGGTGAGTCAGAAACTGAATGGGTCTGCATGGGCCCACCACTCCCTGCACTTTTCAATACTGCAGTAAGGAGTTACATAACTGCATTAATTTTGTAAAAAAAAAAAAAAAAAAAAAAACTGGTGCTGCTGCAGCTTAAGTGCAAATTAGTCTGACTGTTATAAGACAACGTAACTGATTGGCATAAGACGTAAGAGTCTTTAAGGATAATATCTACAATTTATATATTATGCAGAGATGTATTACTATGAAAACATCACGCATAAATAAATCATTGTCACATACTACACATAACAGGTCAAAATGGTCAAGAAGTGTGCATGCACTTAGACACTGATGTGAAAAGAAATAAACTTTAGAAATCTAAAAAAAAAAACAAAAAAAAACTTGTACAAGACGGACAGAAAAAGTAAAGTTAATGTCAACAGAAATGTCTCTTCTTAGGTTGTTTGAAAAAAAGAAAATACACAAAAGCATATGCACTCAAACATGCATTACGTCACACTGCTGGAGGTTTATGAGAGGTCAGAAAAACAAGGCTGAAGTCAGAGGGACGATGAAGAGGGAAGGTGAGAAATTTCTGGACTCTGATGGAAGCGGAACACACACCGCAGGATAACCGTGCTCAGTCGCTCACGTGTATGCAGAGTGCAGGGCTGAAAGCAGGAAGTGTGCACTGATGAAATTTTTTTTTTTTTTTTTTTTTTTTTTTACTTTTTATCATAACAGACTATATGTTCAAAGAGCTTCTGGGCCCACTTTCATTTTATATGACATTGACAACTGTGATTTGGTTCAGTCAGGTGCAAAGCCCATGGGGGAAACAAGGGGAATGTTTGCTACGATAGGATCCATCAGAGTCGTGATTTCAAAAGCTTCACACACCTGTCCATACTGAGCACTCTGCCAACACACACAACTCACTGTGTGCTCATGTTGTGGTTGGAAGTCGAGTGTAAATCATTTATTTGTCTGATAAAATGTCTAAACACAGACTCATGTTCTGTTATGTAAAAAACTTTAACAGATGGTTGTGAAAATATTGTGTCAGAACAGCATAGCATCAGATTCAGCTCCCATTACTTCAAAAGGTGCTAACTGTATCATGAGTAATGGAAATCAAACTTCTAACTAGGTCTGCTTTGTTATCTGAACCCACACCCTCTGACAACATCACTGCCATGGATCACCCACTGAGCAGGGAATGCAAAACCTGACCTAGTAGCACGTCCTTCCCTTTTCAGCCACACTGTCCCACGGAGAGCAAGCGTTAAACACTCCGATGTTTACAGCAATTACAAAGTTTTTTATTGGAATCCCATTTCCTGACAGTTACTGTTGAAAAATGCTGGTTTGTGTTTAGATATGTTTATTAAATTTCAAAATACAGAATACATACAGGTATTCAAACACATTAAAAAAAAAAGGAAAAAAAAAACACTTAACCCTCCCAAACCCCTTGCTGTAACCAGATCTATACGCATATACAATACGGCACTGTAAATACAAATAAAATTACATGTCAGAGTGTTACATACACATATACATCTTGCCTTGTTAAGGACCTTGTACATGCGTCGTAGGATTGTCAAAAAAGATTAAGAAAGATTTCCACACTTTATGAAACTTCTGTTTGGATCCACATAATGTGTATCGGATTTTTTCGAGTTTAAGATTGGAGATCATTTCTTTGATCCAATGTCCAACAGAAGGTGGGGCAGGTTCCTTCCACCTAGTAAGAATAAGGCAGTGTGCCAAAAGAGGTGGTGTGCCAAAAGAGTGGACACAAGGCAGCCACCTTGTGTCCACCTGCAGGTAGCTGTGGCCTTCCAGGAACGATGCCCAACAATGTGGGTAAAGGGTCAAGGGTGATCCTAACTCCTAGTACAGTAGTGAGCGCTTCAAAAATACTCTTCCAGTAATGTTCAAGACTAGAGCGGGACCAGAACATGTGTAACAATGTCGCTTCACTGGTTTTGCATCTACCACAGGTACAATCAGTTTGGGGGAACATTTTAGCCAAATGCTGGTTTAAGAAGGTACAAAAAAAGAAGGAACCAACCTTACACAGCTGGAACACTCAGCTTCACATTACCTCAACTCAACTTCCTGATGCAGGAAATATCAGGCACATGTTGTCATGAATTAATACTGTGATTTGCTGTGAGTAAAGGTGTAAAACAGATATGATAAAAAGAGGCTACTTAATCTCCATAAATCTGTCAAAATTAACTAACCAACCAGCTACACTGTGTACTGTGAAATAATTCACTGACAGGTGTCACTGTGCGGTGCAGTACACTGTCATTATCTGGATTTATATCAACAGCTCAGTCATATAAATACCTTTACAATTGTTTGTGGAAGTTGCAGGTGTCTTACGTAAAGCAGAAGACATCCAACTGTTACTACAGGGAATGAAACACAACAGTAACCACTCGAAACCCTGAGGTTCATGAATTAAAGGGTTAACAAAAATGACAGAAGAGAAAGCAGATGCAGACAAAAAAGAAAAAGAAGAAAAGGAAGAGGACACTCAGACAATCACACTCCAAATTAGAAAAAAAAAACTAATTAACTTGAATAGAAACAACAATTGAGTACCAGATGTAATGGAAGCAAACACAGAAACACAACAATCTACTCATGTGCACTGCTCTGTGAGTCAACACTATTCCATCAGTTCATTATGGTTCCACATCCTGATAAAGAAAAGTGGTGATAGACTGGCATGTGGTCTCTCTCTCTCTTTCTCTCACACACACACACACACACACACACACACACACACACACACACACACGAAATGACTATGACACTCCACGCTCACATCCTGTGTAGTCAGCACAGGACATCAGATATGATTCATTTTCAGGGTGAGTACTTTTTTTCTTTTTCTGCCTCTCCTTTTCTTCTTCGTGTGTCCCTGTTAATCAATCATCACTCAGACCACCCCCCCATGTGGACCCAATGAATGACCCATACTCTGACCCTAAATCTGACCTCAGACCCCTCTGTTCAATAGGACCCTCAATACTCCTCCCTCTGTGTTTGTGTGTGTGTGCGCGCATGTGTGTACGCGTGTGTGTGTGTGTGTGTATTTCCAAGCTATTCAAGTCCACGGATGGAAGCATTGATGTGGAAGGGTGCATAAATCTGTGATTATAATATCTGTTCTGTGGTGTGCATTGGTTTGAACATACATCATACAACATTACATCTTCTGTTCTCAAAGACATCGTAGACTCCATATCCTGCTCTTACCAACTAGTATAATTCTGTCCTTTACTCTGCGGTGAAGGTTCAGTTTTATCTGCAAATGTTAAAAGATCAGAAAGAGAGTCTGTAGTCACTTTTATACAGAGACCCCAGACAAAAATGTGAGATGGAGTTCCCACTTTTTTGCCACCAATGATTTCCACAGCCAAGACAAAGTAGTAACAGAGGTGGGACAGGCCCGACTTTTACACAGCAGACCTGCATCAAAGGAATCAAAGAGGCAGTGACGCAGTACAACGTATAGTATGACGTATAACTTGTGCGCCAGAAACACCCTGAGCATAGTGGTATTTCTAACTTCTCCAGAATCGGTCTGTCTTTCACTGTTCCACAAATGTTAGGACAGAATGACCCACTGGAGTCTCTTTATCTTGCATACACATTCCACAATTACATAGCACATACATGCATTTTCCTCACCCCAAACCCCAATATCACGTCTGCTGTCTACCTTAAACTTTCACCCTGTCCCCCAAATTCCTTTCAAATCCATAAAAAAATTCCAGCATGTGTCCACGTGTACTGTGTGAAAACTGTGATGTCTTATATTTGTGTTTTGCATTATCTTGTTCTTCACTGCAAATTTCGAAGGAAAGGGTTCTATGGTGGTGCACCAGTTGCAGTGGCCCGATGTCCCTAATCATCGATCAAAATCTCGTTTGATGTACTCTGTGCTGTCAAATGACAATAAAGAAATCTGTAATCTGTAATGTTAGTATGGATAGAGTCCTCCGCCTGAAGTGACAACAGCTGGCGGATCTCGGCGTCTCCGCAGTTCGACATCTTTCTGGTCACATTGATATGTTTGTTTACTGTATACAGCCCACGCTCATTTTTAAATACCCCTGGCGTGGGGGTCGCGTCATCAAAACGACACCTTGGTTGCGGAACGAGAGGTGTTCCTTTTACATACCATTCCAGAATCATGACTCCACCTTTATCACAGCTCTGTTACTACCTCCACAGGTGGTAAAGAGCCGTGACAGAGGTGGGACCAAATGATCCACCATTTTGTTTACATAGACGTTGTTCTGGAATAAAGGTGAAATATTCCCGGAACAGAAGTGCTGTGTAAAAGGACCTAGTGTCTAACAATTACTAAAAAGTCTAGCTGATGTCAAGCTGCAGAGCAGATACAAACTAGCACAAACAACAGCAGGGCTCAACATAACACAGATAAAAATGAATATGTAACCATTAAAGGTACAATATATAAATGTGTAACAGGTTTATGTTAGAGTCTGTCATTTGCTAACTTTGTTTCTTAGTAAATTGTAGCTACTGTTGCACACTGTTGTTGAAGAGAGAAATAATACAAAATATGGATTAAACAAAAAAGCTACACACTAAGATAAGAAACACTTTATTGGTTTCACAGCAGAGAAAGTTCAGTTACAGAAACTATTCGATTTTTAGCGACTGATCTTTGTTATTTGTTAGATAACTGCTTTCAGTGGACATTCACAGTGCACATACTAGAATTTTAATCCATTACATCTTTTATGCAACTGTATCTGACTGATCTGCTGCACCTCAGTCACATATTAAAGATGCCAAGTGTTACAGAGCAGTTCTATATAAAATCCCTTACAAATTATCCAGCTGTAAATACACCAGTAAAAAAACACATGCCAAATATGGAGTTTTTGTGAAGTGTGTAACAAAGCAAATATTCATGTGTGGAAACATCTGGTACATACTCAACTAATCATGTATCAGTAACTGTGGATGAGGATGAGGATGAAGAGAAGAGGAGAGGAGAGGAGAGGAGAGGAGAGGAGAGGAGAGGAGAGGAGAGGAGAGGAGAGGAGAGGAGAGGAGAGGAGAGGAGAGGAGAGGAGAGGAGAGGAGAGAAGAGAAGAGAAGAGAAGAGAAGAGAAGAGAAGAGAAGAGAAGAGAAGAGAAGAGAAGAGAAGAGAAGAGAAGAGAAGTAAATAAAAAGGCAAAGCTGAAAATATGAATCATGCACTGCTGTTGCTGCTCCTAACACCTCCATCCCACGATGCTGCTATTTATAGACAAGAGAGAGACTGAAAGAGAGGGAGATGGAGGGAATGAGAAGAGAGCAACAAGGTAGAGAAGTTCAGAAACAGCACAACACAGAGTAGACAAGCAGAAAGTGGGTGAAAGATTGAGGAAAAGAACAACAGACAAAAAAAGAAAGAGCAGCGAGGACTTAAAAAGGAAAAGACGAGGAAGGAAGGGCTGCAGAGTGTCAGACAGTGAGTTAAAAAGAGGGGCAGATGGAGACAGAAGCGTTAGAGAGAGAGAATAAAGAGATGGATGAATGATTGTGCACCAGACTGAGAAAATACCAGGGTCAAACTGAGGCCGTCGGCGGATGGATGGAATGACACATCACCAAGTGAAAGACAGAAAAATATGGAGATAACACCGAAATTCAAGAGAAGGGAAGGGGCAGGTGGTGCAACATGATAATGTTCCTCAGAAGTGTAGGCATCTGCTTCCTCATGAAGGTGTACGTACCTGTCCCAGAGCTGAATCAATGGGAATAGGCTCTCTGCCAAAATCACTCACTTACTCACTCATACACTGAAAGTATCGCAAACATCTGTACACGATTACTCAGATCATGAGATCACCTTAAAAAGAAGTTTACTTATTCACCATTTATCTTACTGACTTAACACTGTCCACTGTATGCAGCATTAAATTTAGGAGTAGGATGGATAATGGTTTAGGTTACGGTAAAGTTATATTTGAGTTCAAATATCCATAAAAGAACACAGAATAGTAAATAAGGCGGAAATGACCTGCACAGAGACACAACTCAGCAAACATGTGCATGTTGGGTCCAGTAAAGTACCTCTAATTTTATATTATTCACATTTTGTACATTTTTATCAACTGACATCTGACTTTGGTTCCATTTATGACACTGTTCCTGATTTGACCTTTACCTAATAGGAATATTAATTTACTAGTGCATATGTAAGGGTAGAGACTGCGATCTGGTAGGATCGGCGATTCTACCAGTAGAAACTCCGATCAGAGTCTCTACTGGTAGAAACTCCGATCCTGCCAGTAGAAGGGTTAGGGTTAGGGTTAGGGTTAGGGTTGGGGTTAGGGTTAGGGTTAGGGGTAAGGGTTCGGATTGGAGTTTCTACCAGTAGAGACTCTGATCGGAGTCTCTACTGGTAGAATCGCCGATCCTACCAGATCGCAGTCTCTAC
The DNA here is from genome assembly GCF_902148855.1 of Sphaeramia orbicularis. Taxonomy (NCBI): domain Eukaryota; kingdom Metazoa; phylum Chordata; class Actinopteri; order Kurtiformes; family Apogonidae; genus Sphaeramia; species Sphaeramia orbicularis. Next base: position 34,105,928 of record NC_043968.1, on the reverse strand, counting down.
CCTGACACATGTATACAGTAAAAGGGGGTTTTACACTTCATTCTCTATTGCCAAACTGAAATTTTCCTACAATGATTGTACTTCTATGGACTTTAACAGATGCTGCTCTTTGTCAAACCTGAGACTACAGTAACTTTTGTCATGTTACCTGATGTTGTTTACTTCATGAAATTACTGAGCAATGCAGTAACCATATTACATTACCATAACTATTGTTACTTTCTTCAGTTATGTATTTATTAGAGCTCCTAAGATAAATGCGTTGCTTGTAAAAAGTGCAGCCAGCTGAAGGCGTGGTGCACATACACGTGTCCATGTGTTCAGGGTGAATTAAGGAGATCAGGTTCCATGTGATATGAGCTGCTCTTGCTGTCATGGAAAAAAACAAACAGACCTGAATCACATATGAGCAAAAGGAAAAAAAAAAAATCTGATTTAGGCCATTTTGCCTGGAGTCAGAACTTGATGCCTTTGTTTCCACCGTATTACGTCCACGATGCGTTCAGGTACCTTTTGGACATTACGTTGATACGTTCAAACAAAGACACATGAAGTCTCTTTAACAAAAAACAAAGGCCAATAACAGACATGGATTGTATGCCTCACATTTAACCTGCTGTTGTTGTTAGGGACTCAACAACTACCAACACCCAGAAATACTTCCAAAAGTTATCTACTGTACATTAATACTGATACTTCTCTATATAACTCCCCAATTAGGCAATAATTCATAGTTAGTACATCACCTAAAACCCAGACTGTGCACCTGCTTCCTCTTCTGATTTCTCTACCACACTGCAATGTTTGCTCTAATTCATTTTCTCAGAATTATAAACTGAAATCCATCACACAGATTGATATACTGTATTTACCCATACATTTTTACTTTGACCTGACTGTGATGATTAGAAAACAGCAAAGGCAAGACAACATATGTGATTACTGCTCTATAATACATTCACTGAATTTTAGCAGTGGAGAAATAATACTTGTACTGTTGGATCTGCATCCTTCCTACAGGTACAAAACATGTTGATGTGAACAAACTCACATTATGTGTAATATGCAGTGCATGCAACAAGGGAAAATACTAGTTACCAGACGTAACTGCAGTTCTATGAGTTTGTGAGTTGTAGAGGTTAACCGATATAGGTTCTTCTAAGGCTGATGCTGATATCGATTTTTGAAAATTTGGTCAGCCGACGGCCGATAACTATAGCCGATGTTTGAGGCTGATATTTAAGGCTGATTTTTTTTTTTTTTTTTTAAACGCACATTGACTGTAAAACACAATTGAAATACTCAGATAATTAAGATTTTTATGCAGCAATGTAAATGAAATTATCAATCCATGTACACATAGTACTCTTTTAGCATTTATTGATCATCAAGTGCTGCCCACACAGGTGCCTGATCAAATATAACATTTTTACTATCGCCCAAATATCACCTTTCCAAAAAAAAAATGAAGGCTGTTATTAATTTATTTATTTAGTTAGTTAGTTAGTTATTTAGTTAGTTAGTTAGTTAGTAAAGCTGATACAAGATCAGTCTACCTCTAGTGAGTAACCCTTTGATGGAATTCACATTCTTAAAGGGAAAATGCTATCAACAATGCAAGGGTATTTCTGTCCCTCCAGAATATGTCACAAATATGCACAAATAAAAGCTTCATCTGTCTTTTCAACAATCATACACCCAGCAACTGCCATAATAATGACCAGACTTAACTTTCCTAACAATGAAGGTGCATATACAAACTTTTTATTGTTGCTGTGATTTTAAAAATAAACTCATGCATCTACAGCTTCACACTTTGGCTATGAAGCCGGTGAAACCTGTTCTGATTGATGAAAGAAATCTCTGTTAATAATGAAGAGACATTAATAGGAGGATAAAGAGGAACAAGACTGTAAATAGTTTTTTGACACAACAGATGGAGTCTACACCAAAAACCAATCTACGACACATCAGTCTGAAGTAAGGTCTTAGACAGCAGAGAGGTTGTGGTCATAAAAATACCAATAATTAAAAGACATGTTGTGACAAAGTGGGTGACAACAGAACCTGCTGTTCGGTTTGGGTGCTGTCTCATTTCCATGATGAGCTGTTACGTGCTCGCTCCCACTCTCAACAAACACATGCACAGACAAAAACAGTTGGCTATTGCTCAATATTTAACCAAACCACAGGAATATTTCTCAGGAATATGTATGAGACTGGTAGCAAACATGCAAGATAGCACATAAAAACATATTTCATAATGCAGATACTGCTTCATGGTAGAGACCAGTCCACTTTTTCAGTACTGATCCGATTCACATTGAATTTGACTATAGGATAAAACCAGGGTGATTCTTCTAGAGTCAGAGTGTACCCGTAGGAGTGTAGGCACTTAAACCCACACCACTACATCATTATAAATTAAATACACAGACTCCGGAATCTGGATCAACACGTGAATCCATTCAGTGAGTGAATGACGTCAGTATCTGCACCAGATACTGAATTAGATCAGCCCCGACTCTTTTTTGGTAGCTGTCCATCCTCTCATCTCGTTTCCTTCTTTGCTGCCCTCAGCCGTCTCTTTTTTGCCCCTTTCCCTTTTTATCTCCGTCTTCTCATCCTCCCCCTCACCGGCTTCGGGCTACTGAGCTGAAACAGAGCTAATGTTTGGGCTAATTAAGGACATTCCCTTCCACAGCAGTCAGAGCAGCTTTGCTGTTTCGACAAAAAAGGGGGCCTTCTAAAGCGTTTAGAATTAAATCCTCCCTAAAATGTGCTGGAAGACACTAGAAATGCCAGCAGCTCCTAGCCTTTTCAGCTCCCAATCCTCTCCACAACAATGCTGTGCTGTGTTTCAGCCGTAATCCTGCAGAATGGTAAAATTACACACCAAATCATCTTTCTGCGACAGCATTTTAAAAAGTCTTTAACAGTTAAAAGATCCACAAGAGTAAAAATTGTTAATGATTAAAACAAAAGAGCAGCACTCTTTAAAGCCCTGTTCACATATACACTATATTATTTGAGAGGTAGCAATGATATCAAACATTTTATCATGTTAGCATATACTTTTTGGCCAAAAACATGAAACTCAGTGCACACTAAATCAGTTTACTCTTGTACTCTTTACACACAACTGAGTGGGGTTAAGCCATGAAAACAAGTTAAAGGTGAATATGTTAAAGCAGCTAAAAAAAAACCCAAAAAATCTAGTACAAATTAAATATAAGAGTAAAAACACATAAATGATTAAAATGGTCAAAGTCATGACTCAGATCTGTCATAAAGAAACAGAGTAGTGTGCAAACCCATCAAAGCAGCAGCATGGATAGGTACATGTAACCCATAACTGAGGGTTGACCACACTGTCTGAAATATAACAGTGAGAACTTCTTCATATACTGAAATAGAAGCGCACAGAGTGTGTGTGTGTGTGTGTGTGTGCGTGCGTGCATGCGTGCGTGCGTGCTGCAACCACAGTGTGCGGATGTGCTATAGACTGCGGCACGCTTCAGACACCTGCATCTTCTACTACAAGGCTGCAAAGTTTGGTGACTCTGTTTGGTTTTTATCACACACATCATGTAGGCTCTTATGTGCAGTGAAGCATGGGCATCCTTTCTTGTCAGTTTTTCTTGCTCTTTAAACCAAGATAAACACAGGACTCTTAACAGCCCTCACTCAAAAGCTACTTTCCATTAAGTGTCATCTTAATGCAAGTAGTAACCCATCTATTTGTTTCTTTATGAAAAAGTTCTTAAGTGAAACATACTTTTTGTGGTTGTTACAGTTAATCAGCATGAAAGAAAACAATGTTCTTTTGGAGAACTGGTTCCCAGTAGCTCAATTCCTTGGAATTGTTTACCTGCCTGCTTAACGATTCTGCTTATTGATTCCACCTTCGCTGCATTGTTTTGGTTAAGAACGTAGCCAACATGGCATCGAGACAGAAACACTCCAAAGTATGGCTATATTTCACGTGAAAACATGACACCAGGGCCGCTTGTAACACTTGCAAAGCTTCCATTTCTTCAAAGGGGTAAATCCCTCCAATATGCTCAAACATTTGTCCACACAGCATGTGATTCATTTACAGGAATGTCACGTGTTTGATACACTACTTAGCAACAACTGTGAATCTAACGGCAGAGCAAATACCAGGCCATCATCTGGCCCCAGTTCTGGGGGGGGTAACAAACATCCTGCCCCCTCAAAAAAAAATTTCCGAAGGTTGGGAAAAGGAAAATGCGGTGCACAACAGCGGGAGACATAGAGGAATTAGTAAAGGATCTTAAGTTTCACTTTCACTTTGTAAGGCCGTATGGTGTGACCCCCCATCGCCGCTTCAGTTACCGCCATGTGTCCCCCAAACATTCCTGATTGCCACCTCATATGTGACTATCTGGAACCGGGCCCGATGTCATCTGTTATTATTATTTGTGCATACTGTATATGTTATATTTTCTGTGCAGAGATGGAAATATAAAAGACACTTAATGCAAACAAACCTGTTTGTACTCTTTTACTCCCTCGCCCAATGAGAATTAATAAGAATTGATAAGGAATCAGATCAATAAGCAAAATCGAGAATGGAACCCGAATCATTAAATTATTATCAGTCCCCATCTCTAGTGTCAATCATATCTTGAACATTCAGGATATAGCACAAAATAGGTGTGACCTGATTAGCATCCAAACATATATCAACACCCGAACCTGTTCTTTTGCAAACAGAGATGCATGGTTATGCATGCATGCACAGCCACCCACACATCAAACACACACTGTACACACAGGCGCAGTCATACAAAAACCAATATGAGGTGTAGAAATGAAGACAATACTTTCATCTTCAGTGGGTAGCATCACACACTTTCTTACATTCACCAACATCTTAAAATAATATGTTTCAGCCTGATTTCAGACTGGTTTAAGATGACACCAAACTGCATCATCATCATCATCATCACCACTGATGGCCGTGTCAGTCGTTCATACTCATGTGCAGAAGCCTCAGGCCGGGAGAGCATCTGGATATTGAATATACAATGGAGCAGACAATGCCTAAAGTACACAGTTTGAATAGGACTCCCATCAGACCACAGGGGATCTACAGTCCATTACCTCCTAAAGCTCCCCATTAACTATCTGTCTCCCTCTCACTCTGCCTGTCTGTAGTCATCTCCATGTTTGTCTCTGCATCTCTGCCTCCTTCACTCTGTCTGCATTAGTCTTGTAGCTCTCTCTCTCTGTCGGTCTACATCCATGTGTGTGTGTGTGTCTCTCTCTCTCTCTTCCCTTTCCATCAGACTCTTCTGTCTTTCTGCATCATCTGGCTCTTCGTTTGCCTTGTCTGTGCAAGATTTTACATCACATTCTAACACATAAACTTCTAAAGTTTCTTCTGTACATTTGTTACTGCCCAAATCCTTTTCTTTCATCTTTAATTTTGCAGATGACACAAGCTCACAACCTATATATTGTATTTTTCCTGCAGTAACTTACTCATAGCTTTTAGTGGATGGTACAGATAACAGAAACTGGACTAAATGAAGAGAAAATCAACAAATGCAGAAGCTTCCACATGCTGTACTGTGCACTCTTTTCTTCAGATGTAACAATAAAATAGCCTTAAAAGACACACACAAAAATGAATTAACATCAGAAAATGAATGCAAGAAACATCATTTTCTGAACAAAAGGGTTAAAGGCATGTTAAGGTAAAGTAATGAGAAGCTTGGGTAAGGGTTTATAGATACAGACAGTGAATGACTGTGCAACAACACTGTTGAATGCCGAATTGATGAGTCAAATGGCTAATGTTGTTAGCACAAATGCTTTTGTCTGTAGCTTTTTGTGCTGTACCACGCTGCCTTACAAAGGAGTCGAATACTTTTGTACAATTAATGCATTTAGCATCAACTTGATTTGTGGGGATTTTGATTTCCATTCAATCTGTGTTTACACATCTGTAAAACCGGAAATTGTGGTCATCAACCAGTATCTGATGAAAGAGACACTGTGGAATATATAAGGAATAACAGAAGAGCTAATGCAGCAGATGATCAACCTGTGTCAGCAAAAACAGTGTGTGAACAGCTACATACACAGGGACGCTGCAGAAGAGACCATCACTGCAAAGACAAATGCACATTTGAGAGTGAAAAACATCAGCACTGGTCTGCAGTGTAAAAAAAAAAAAAAAAGATATGATCAGATGAGTCATTCTTCACCATATTCTTGACGAGTGGATGAGAACATGTGGGTGAACAATGAGAGAACGGACTGAAAGCTGGACCCCGACAGTGTGTCTGTTTGTGTGTGTGTGTGTGTGTGTGTGTGTGTGTGTGTGTGTGTGTGTGTGTGTGTGTGTGTGTGTGTGTGTGCGTGTGTGTGTGTGTGGGGGGGTCCAGTGACTATGGCTTGGGTTCATTCATCCCCATAGAAGGATGAAAACACTGCAAAAGAATACATAGTTGTTCTGAGTGGTCACCTTTATTCTGTGATGACACATTACTATCCTGATGGGAGGGGTCTGTTCCCCCATCCATTGGTCATGAAGCCTTCATTAATGGTTTCAGGGACATGAAAATGACATGATTCGTTATCTATTGCAAAGTCTGAAGCTGTGTGTTATGCAATGCTTTCCAACATCTTAAAAGCACCAAATGAGGGAATATCTTTCTTAACCCATAAAGACCCAGTGCTACTTTTGTGTCAGTTCCCAAATGAAATTTCTTCTAACCTTTCTTAAGTTATTTATCACCATTTATATTATAATATTATCCTCTGTATTTTGTATTTTATCAGTATAAATCAGGTATTTTCCGGTTTTTAAGTTACTGATCATGAAAACATTCAAAAAGGCTCAAATTGACAATTATTATATCAAAAACAGAGAAAACTGCAGAAAAAGTGACTTTTTCAGTAAAATCTGAACATAAATCAAGCATTTCCATCCACTGTCATTTATCAAACTCCATGGGTTCTATTGGTGAATCAATGTTGTAGAAGATGACAGTGTTTCCATGTTCACTATACACAGCCTCTGAACGTCCAAATGGGTCATATCTGATGACCATGAAAAGATGGAAAAACTGCATTTTACACCAATTATTTACATGTGTTGATAAGATTAGTGGATCAGCAGTTTAGATTAGTAGATGCTTTTGGTCAGCGATGGATGTTTGGGTCTTTTTGAGTAAAGAATGGTGTTCATTCATGCACGGTCAGCTCCAAGGTGCATTAAAGCTGCTCTGGAGGCCACACCTTACAAAGACTCTTTATGTTGGTTTGTCCTTTTAACTGTAACTCCTCTATAGACCGTCACTAGGAATCAAATAACCATACAGAAACACGTAAACTGAAGTCCTTGGTATGTACACAGCATGTAATATAACCCTTAAACACTAAATATTAAACATAATCCCCCTGCAGTAAGTACATTTTCTTCACATAGCATCATTTGTTGTAATCCGCACATGCATCTTCAGCTCACAAGGAACAACAACAGCTATTTTAGATGAAATATTGATGCAGTGAGACTGAATTGAGGTTTTCGTGGAGAACAAAAAACACACACACTGAACCCCCACAAACAAAAGCAATCACATAAAAAGGCCCAGTCCCATTCTCTCTCCATCTTTTCACATCTATATAATCTTCTTCTGTTTATTTTTCTCCTATTCTTAATCTCTCAGTGCCTTTTCTGTCTTTTCATTTTTTCCATCTGAGTCTCTATTGCTTCCCCCTATTTCTCAGTAAATCTAGGCCCGAGTCAACAACAGAGGGACGGAGGTGAGCTGTTTATCGCTCTTAACACAATGAACAGACAACACAACACTACAGACACACATGGGTCCAAATAGAGGAAGGACAACAGTAAACAAACAGACCTGACCTCACTGTCAACCCAGTTTCATTGTAATTTGTGGGTCTCTATGTGATCTCCTGCACATGTATGTTCAGGAAGCAAGGCCATGAAACTGTGTGTGTTAACAGCTAAAAATGTCAATATTTTGTGGGATATTACAATCAGAAGCTCTTACTCCCACTCAGCTATTGGATATCACCTCTGGAACAAATGATAGAATGTCACTGAATGTTTCAGTATTACCAGAAACAAAATTCAGATTTTTAGACCGTAATATCCACTGTGGGTAGGTGTTCGGTTGCTCCAAGGGTCAAAGTGTTACTTAACACTCCCAAAATGTGACAACTTGTAAGTCTTTTTCTGGTTTTAAACAAATACTCAGAGTAAAATGTATTTAGTTTGGATTTCTATGCAGAACTGACAGTTTCCTGCTTATGAGATTTTTGTCTATTTCTCTACTGAAAAAATATGATTTAACTAAGCTACTATTATTCAAAGCTCATGAGAAGTGAAAACACTTCTGCCTGTGAGGGATATTTAAAGTCCCTTTTTGTCACATCACCAAGGTTGATGTTTAATCATCACTGAAAACACTTGTCACAGTTGTTTTAGATGTTGTAGAGGTTTTGAGTTTGTACTTGTTAACATGTACTTTTTGGTACTTTCCAATTTCTGTATGCAAGTACACCACAGTGGACTCCAACGCATAGTCACAAAAATAAGAACAAGAGGTGGAATTTACCTTTAAAGGATTTTTTTCTACATAGTCTGCTGCAGGGAACAAACATTTGACCCTTTGATTATGAGATAACAAGGTAATATTCTAACATCCCACCTTATCGCACCACAGAAACTAATTTCTCAGATAAGTGCAACACCACGGCAGGGGAACATAAAACCTGCTATCAGCTGAATCTGGAACACACTTCCTGCATCCACAATCTCATCATCTAAGTAACTTGGTGACTTCAACTCTAAACTATTCCGTACAGACTAAGGATGCACCAACTTTTTCATTTCCTTCACTGGCTCCCAGGCTGAACAACAAATAAATATTGAGATAAATTTAATGAATAATTTTTAAAATAATAAATAATCATGCATCAGTAATTCAACTGCAGTTTATTAGTAATGGAGGGTACATTAAAATATACAGCGTTACACAGTTGGTTTGTGGGTTTTGCAGCAGCATTGCCAAGCTTCCTCTGGCCTTTTTCTTCCCTGCTACAGCTGCTTTTGCTAAAGCTGATGCAAAGTTAGCAGCTCAGTCGATGAGCTGTGAAATGACTTTTTCCTGACTACAAGTCACCACATAGACAATAAAGATTTTTAAGTTGCTATGGATTGACAAGGAGTATTATTTCTGCTCACTCTGTGAATTTCATGCTGCTGTATGCGACAGCTGCTATGTGTGCACTGATCTGTGCTTCCTGCTAACAACAGGTACAAGTCTCCAGCACGTTGTTGATCCATGATGTAGTATGTGCATGAAGATGTAAATATAGAATAACACAGAACTGAACAGAATACTCAGTAGGAGATGTATCTGTCTGGGTCGGTATCAGGCTGATATCGGTATCAGCTTGGTGCATCCCCATCACTTTGAACTTTACACTGTAACTTTGACTCTATATCTTTCATTTTTTAACATTTTCTTACCTTTTTTTTTTTTTTTTTTTAACATGTTTTAATGTTGTTTTATGTGTTTTTCGTTGTTATAAGTCTTTATATACTCTTTCATTTCATCCTTTGCATTGCCTTGTTGTTGAATTGTAACAGAAATAAACCTGCTTTGCCATTTATATTTGGTATTTGACCAACAAAAGAATAATAATAATAATGGATTGCATTTATATAGCGCTTTTCTAGACACCCAAAGCGCTTTACATTACTGACCCATTATTCATTCGCTCTCACATTTACACTCTGGTGGTGGTAAACTACATTTGTATCCACAGTTGCCCTGGGACAGGCTGACAGAAGCGTGGCTGCCAATTTGTGCCTACAGCCCCTCCGACCACCACTAAACGTTCATACACCAGTGTGGGGGGCACTGGAGGCAGGGAGGGTGAAGTGTCTTGCCCAAGGACACAACAGACTGACTAGGACAGAGCGGGATTCGAACCGCCAACCCTTCGGTTATTGGATGACCCTCTCTACCACCTGAGCCACAGCCGCCCCAAAAGAAACAGAACAACCAGAGAGATACCAAAAACTGTAATCTGTGATGACACAAAATGATCTTTTTGAAAAGAAAATGATCTCCAAGTCTCCTTAAAACTGAAGAGCACAATAAGAAGCACTGTCTCATAATGTCTCTGTGTTGCACATAAAAATGATTTGTGGCAGATGACTGTTTCACATCTCACAGCTGTTCATTCTTACACCCGACCACAGCAATTAAAGCAGAGAAGGGGGCTTTCCCATTCAATCCCAATGGCAGCGGGCGTTTGGTTTCATCCATGTGACCTCGCTCTGTGGCCATTACATCATGCAGACTGTGGCTTATGAGGGATTGACTCCTAATCTGGTGGGGAGAACCTCCTACCTCAAGGACCACAGTGCGTGTGATTTTGTGTGTGCGTGTTGATCATGTCTTCACTGACTCAGCATAGTGTCAGACAAACTCTCCCTCCACAAACTGACCATGAACAAAACAATTAACACATAAAAACCTAGTTCATCCCATCTGTAGCCGAGAGGAGCTGCAGTAATTCTCTCTACTATAACTTCATTGCTACTAGTAACTCCTGTCAGTCTGTCATCGTAGATTTTACACCATCATTCAATACATTGTCACTATGAATCTTGATTATTGCTTCTTGTAACAGCCTAGCATATTTCTTCACTGACTCCCAGTATCGGTTTGTCGTGGCCTTGTTTGACTGACTGATGACTGACTAATGGTAAATATGACACTGATAGTGGCACACATTTATCTGTGGTGTTACAGGTTTGGATTTATGCTCCTTCAACAACAGTGTGATGAAGTCATGAAAGGACTCAAAAGTTATTTTTATCACCGTCATAAAGAAGGGAATAAGTAACAAAAAAACAAAATAGTGGTGTAGTATATGCATTGGATATTGACTAAAGAGGATAAAACTGTTATAAATATTGAATTTCATAATGTTTGGATCCCTAAATCTTGTGACTGGATATAAATCAATCAGCATCAACAGGATGTTTTACAAACCTTCACTAGGGGCAGAACTTGACCCTGATAGTGGACGAGGGATAATATCACGCTTCTAAAATGTAATTAGTCTTGTGTGTGTCTCGAAAATATTACATATACTCCAAGAATTCGCCTAGACATTTTATACAGTTGCGGAAAAAAATTACTAGACCACCCCTTGTTTTCTTCAATTTCTTGTTCATTTTAATGCCTGGTACAACTAAAGGTACATTTGTTTGGACAAATATAATGACAACAACAAATATAGCTCATAGTAGTTTAATTTCAGAGTTGATATCTATCTATCCATCTATTTTTCGTGGTTTTCTTGATAATAACCAAAATCACTTCAGTTCTTACATCAATATCTATGGCACTGTACTGACAAAAACAGTGCTTTTAGGTATTCCATGTTTTCTTTTCTGTCTGTTTTAGTCACATGATACACACAGGAGTTATCACTACATTGTATCACCATTGTTTTTGATAACTTTTGATGGTCTAATAATTTTTTTCTGTAACTGTTCTTAATTTTATTTTCAGTCCATAGTTTATTTATTGATTGGTTTATTCATTCACATATATTCAGTTCATTTTATTTTCACTGGTGTCACATTAATCACAACAAGCTGCATGAAGATGTCACCTATTGATACTGAGTGACATTTTATAATAGTAACTAATGATCTGAGAATTAATAACAGATCATCCTAATGATGGTGTATCTTTTAGTAATTATTTAATATTTGACTGTATTCATACCTTCTCACACACACAGACACAATGCTATCAGCTTTTTTCTGTCAGAAACTATTGTTATTATATTGGCCTTTTAAAGTCTGCTATTGATCACCCTAAACTCATTACTGGCAAAGAAACTACATTGAGAGAAAATGACATTACAGTTCGACCAGACTGTCTGCTGTATATTGATGCTTCGATAATGAAACATTTTAATTAAAAAGAAAAGCTAAAACCTACTAAGCTCCTTAATGCTTTAGCAATGATTCCTGAAGTTAACATTATGGTACCATTTCAGATGCATGTCTTTGCTATTTTTACCTTTGGAGCATCCCTAAAATGTGAGATTCAGCGCCACACAGAGACATTCAAACATGCATCTACTGTATTCACTTTGACACATGCAGCCACACACAGTCTCCACTCATTCTGCTCTAGTTATGGCTCAGCAGATAACACTCTGCTGCTCAGCTGCTATTTATAGAACAGAAAAGGGAAAAAAATGAGGGGGAAAAATCCCATCTCTTTTCTCTTTCACTCCCTCTCTCCATCTCTGTCTATGTCCGTCTCCCTCTCCTCTTTTCCCTGGAGGTATCAGTTAAGGTCATGGAGGATGGAGAGGGAGGGAGGGAGGGAGGGAGGGAGGAAAAAGCCAGAGAGAGGAAGAAACAAAAAGGGAGGGGAGAGTGGCAGAAAAAAAACCCAAACAATAACAGTGAGACAAAGCAACAAACACACACATACACACATAAGTGCACACAGATAAAGCACATCAATACGAGACTTTGTTTCTCTGTCTCTGTTCTGTATCTGGCTGCTCTTCAGTTCTATTTCTAGAAGTGACTGAACCTGCTAAACCCAAAACCATTTCTCTTTAGCTGATTTTATTATAGACAGCATTTGAACTATTTTAATATAGACTTTGCATATATCAAAAACCAATCCTCTTCATTGTTCTTCTGTCTTTCAGGTTGTGTTTCAAAGTCCCAACTAATGAAGCTGCATTTTACTCTAAAAGGTGTGACAATTTAAGATCATTTTCATTGTCAGTTTGACTTCAAATAAATAAATAAATAAATAAATAAAAAGTGATGTTGAAAAAGTCTTGGAAAATTAAGTACCTTTTGTGAAGGTCACCCCTACAACTCCATACACAGAAAACCCATTAAAAAAATGGGTAGTACAGTTTACATGTACAGTTTTCCACCTCTAGGGGTCTCTCAATCAAAATAATAATAAAACTGTAGGTGACAACTCCTGGAAAAAAAAAACATGGTATGGACCAAATGAAAAAAAAATATTATACTGCTTGCTTTAAAGGTAACTAACATTAATTTACACAGTGTTATTATTCATTTACCTCCTTTAGACTCAAACACAGTCAGTTTTCTTATGATCTGTGTGCTTGAAAGATGCCATTTTAACTTCAAAATGTTGGTGAAATATACAGCTTGTGAAAAAATGGATCTGTATTTACTTTGGTGATACTGGGGTGAAATAACTGGTTATAATTTAGTTTATAGGACCCACTGGTCTCCTAAAGAGGCGAGACAGTGATGAAACCTTGTAACAGAGATACAGAAAAATCCTCCTCAGTGCATCATCTTGTTTTTGATCCATGTTTGGTTCCTGTAGATGACATGAACTAGCGAAGAACCTGACATGACCAGGCAGAAATTGTGTTTTGTATTAAAATTGTATTGCTACATTCACTTCAGTAACGGGGGTTTGGCGTCTTTGAATTGGGTTACATTGAATAAAATTATAGATTTCTCTGAATTTGTTGCGGAGTTGTTTTATTAACGTGAAATGTGTTTGATATGAAAATAGTACATGCAAGAAACAGTGCTGTAATTATCCTGGAGCCTCTCATATATTAAATGCATAACAGGGAGAATATGGAGACAGAGCTTCAGCAGGAATTTTTCTCTTTTCAGCACACATTTAATATAGGAAGAATCTATAATGTACCCCCAACCGCCACCCCCTCTCCCGCTATTTCTCTGAGTAATGACATCTTATCACTGGAATGTGGGGAATCTGGGAGGTATACAATGAGACTAGGGAGTTGCCCCCTCCCCAAACACACACACAGATTATAAGAAGTGAACACAAAGGAAGAAACAGGAGCTCAGTAGCACGTGCACACAGCGTAGCATCTGCAGAAACACTAAGCAGCGCACACACAAGCGGCAAAACAGTCTGTACAGTCGATCCGCAGACAAAAGCAGAGAAAGACGAAACACCCACAAAAAAAAAAGAAGACACACACATCAGCCACACACAGTGTTGTAAAGCAAGCAGCTTAGATGAGCGAGCTCAGGTCACTTTACGCTGATGCAGACAACTGGCAGTTTAGACTCGATCTATTTTAGACTGAAGTCACACGTACGCTCTCAGCCACCTATAACCTCTAAACCAGGAGACCCCGTGATCTATTGAACACACACCCCACACATCACACACAGCAGTCTACACATGCAGTGTTTGGTGATAAGTGCTAACAGAAGTTGATTCATATTAAATTAAATTCACATTCATCGTAGTTACAAGAGCGGAGCAGCAGATGACGAGATGAGGAGGAGAGTCATGAGGGCAGGTCAAATTCCATGTGATGTCATGATTATCACTGTTATTATTATTATTATTATTATTATTATTATTATTATTATTATTATTATTATTATTATTAACACAGTGAACTGACATGAAACTGACATGCAGGTCACAAACTGAGAAAAATCTAACTTCAAATCTGTAAACAGTTTCACTAATACGAACTAATGATGCCGTTTCCTAAAATGGAAACTACACGCAACCGTCGGAAATGAATTTTTAATGTGCTGCTTTGTCTTTACTGATGCATCCTGTTTGATGCAGCATGAAGAGCCCAGATGTGCATGTGGTAACATCGCTCAGATCATTAAAACCTGTATTCACTTCACTGTTTATGCTTTCAACGAAGGCATTCTCCACACTTCTACACCCGTTCAAACTTACTCTGCTGTTCCATGCATGTGTTTTAATGTTTAATTTCTCATTTACCATCCAGAAGGGTATCATAGTGATAGTCTGGAGCAGGAGAAGGTTATCCAATAACAACTACCTCTGATCACAAAGACAAAATTTGGCAGAGTCAGAAAATAACTGTTGGATTGAACATTTAAGTCAAGGTAAAACAATAAACTTCAAAAAAATAAAAAGTATGAATCAATAAACTGAACATTAAACCAACCATAAAAACTCAAAGTGGAAGTGATTTTGATTTCTGAGTTTCTGTTTTACTTCAAAGTCAGTAAGTCCAGTTGAGAAACTTGATATTAACTGGCCTACTGATGCCATCCCGTCACTGAAAGTCTGGAGGTCTGATTTCCAAAACAGCCACAGTGAACCTCTCTGAGTTAGAGGGCAAAAAGTTGAAATGCAAATTGTTCGCACAGTAGTTCCAGTCTGTCTGAGACGGGAGAAGCTGCCCATCTGATCCCAGATTTGTCATTTCTGGCTCACAACAACGTGACCCGGTCTGCTGCCTCTGATCTGCAGCTGTCAGCCAATCGTGTTTCGGAATTTCCAGGAAGTGATTATTCTTACAATGTTAGTATTGTTTTGCAGCTTCTTGGCAAAAAAAATTTAAAATAAGGGGAAAACCATAACCCTCTTTGCACTAATCAGACTCACACTTGCATGTGGTTCAGATACTTGTGTGTGTGTGTGTGTGTGTGTTTACTGTAAGTGTTGCAACTGCTGCATTTTCGACTGAAATGAACAGCTTTGTTAAAGATAATGCTGAATATACTGTAAAATAATCCTTAATTTAGTCATAGTTTAGTTTAATTCAATTAATAGAGATTTTTCTTTCTGAAAATCCTGAAAAATGCTCAAATTGCAAAATCCTCACTTGAAATCCTTCCTCAAACTGCAACCTGTTTGTCTCTATGCAACAGTCCAACATTAGGTTTGCTGGTTTAGCAAAGTTATGAAGATCACACATATGCATTACTCAACCTCTGTATTACTACATATATATATATATATATATATATATATATATATATATATATATATATATATATATATATATATATATATATATATATATATATATATATATGTGTGTGTGTGTGTGTGTGTGTGTGTGTGTGTGTGTGTGTGTGTAGTATGTACACGAGTAGCTCTGATTAAACCAAAGTGGTTATAGAAGTATATTTAGTGTGATCTCCCTTTGCACTTAACATGTCCTTAACCCTTTTGTACAGACAATATGAGATTTATTGCATTAATTTTCTGATGTTTTACACCAGGTTTCATTCAACACATGTCAAATGTTTCTAACTGTTTGGGCTGCTTCTTGTCATGGGGTCAGGGGTCAAACTAAAAAGTCACTTTACCACTGAGAACCCATTTAGTGCTGCCTTTTAAGGTTGTGCACATATATTTCTGGTATGTTCTTGCTGTATCTGAGGGAAAGAGAATGAGAAATAAATACTGATAGTCATTTTGACGCTGTAAAAACAACAAAGCTAAAGGCGGCCTAAGACTTTTGTACAGCACTGTACATGGCTCAAATAAATACAAATAAAAAAGCTTAAATAGGTTATATTTGTAAATTGTCCATAACATTCAGGAAAAATAATAAAGATTAAATTTTTCTGATCATATCGCCCAGTTGTAGTTTAGTTAAGTTTACTTCCACTTTACATGCAAAAAGATAATGAAAAAGAGCATACCAGTCAAAAATACATCCCCTATAAAAAGTAAACATAAATAACGTCATATAAACTAAATCAAAATAAGATATAAAAGTACAAAAAACCTAAAAACAATACAGCTTACATAAAGAGGATCTCATAATTAAAAGTAGAGATAAAAAGCAAGAAGGTAAATATAACAAACTAGAAATTTTCACTAATACAAGTCCTTTCAGATGTTCGTAAATAAGAATAATGTAGATTTTGATCGAAGTGGAGGATGGAGATGGCCCTTTGTGCTTAATATCAGGAAGAAGGATCGAATACAGGTCATGTCCTATTCCACACAATGATAAATCCCATTTTTTCCAACATGTGTCTGTAAGATCACACATGCCCACATCTTCAAAGTCGAGATTAAAGAAAGATCAGTGATGCAGTGAATGAGTAAGCAGCTGAGGGTAAGGAGAAAAGAAGGGAGGAATCAAACTAAATGTTACTCCTCCTTTTGACGTGTGAAATATAAGACGAGTCAAAGGCAGATGAGAGATGGAAAATTAATGAGAAGAGCAGCAATAGATGAAGGAGATAAAGAAAGGGAGGCGTGGATGTGATGGGAAAGAGAAGAGTTGGAGCGGGAAGAGAAAAAAAAAAAGAAGAAGAAAGGCTGGACATGTAAGATAGAAGAGAAAAACAGAGCATGTGCTATGTCATCATGTCTCACTGTGCAAGTCATCTAACATCTGCCTGATGCATTCACTGTCCCCATCTCACCCCACAGTACACACACTCTTCATATTATTACCCGTAAGCCCACATCGCCGCTTTATGAGTCAACACACACTCCCTCTGATTTCAACCACGCTGAAAAATCATTGAAATACGCAAACAAGCACACACATGCGATGTAAAACCCACATTTATCAGTTCTTAAAAGCATATTACAGTCTCTTTCTAAGTCATTGCTTCTGTTAGATGACTTCATTTGGAAGCAGATGCCAAAACACTTCATTGTCTTTATCTTCACTACTTGCGCTCTCACAGTGTTGGGTCAGAACTTAAATGGCTTCTTGCTTTTTTCTAAATAAACACAAGAGAGTGGGAGGAGAAAGGTCAGTAATTTTTCACTCCAAGTGCATACACTATAATTAAACTGTTAACATATCCAAGGTCCCAAAGCTATCAAATGAGATTTATGTGTGTGATAAAAGGAGAGCAGTGGGTCTAGACAACATGTTGTATTTGTAATCGTCATGACTCTACTCCAGCCTACGGAAAAGCTGATTATAAATGTCATTTTTTTGGTTTATGATGCCTTACTAATGACAACCTGGATAACCACTTCCTCCGTGTGACATTTTAACCCTCCGCTGAAGTCAATACTGATGAAATCTTTGAGGGCCTTGACCTGACTATACAACGTTAGGGGAAACTGTGCTGTACACACACGGGTTACGCTAAACAAAGAAATGGCTAAGTTTGCATAAGAGGAAGCATCATCTTCCGTCTCCTTCCTTTCTTACTCAGAGCTGAACAGAAACTTGGCCACACTGACTGTTAGATTCCTCAGTTAAGATGCAATATTCATCCATTTAACGAGCAGATTTATTGGAACAGAGTAACAGCTTCAGGGATGATATTATCCTGATGTGATGACCAATCCACGCAGACTTACAAGCTATTCACCACCAATCATATAATGCCTATAATGTAATTTTCCACCTTGACTTTATTACAGAAAATGGATGCTCTTTAAAGTCTTTATAATTAAACAGTTGAGCTCATCTGCAAAGAGGCTCAGCCAAATAAATAAGTTAACAATCCCCCAAGTAAGCTGTGGCCGCACACTCGCATGAACATATACATAGATACACATTCACAAGCTCACACACATGATTGTAACAGCCCATTAGGAAAAGGAACTGAGTGAGTTATTTGTAGCCATCATTAAAACATTTACAAGCAAATGTTTAAAGTGCAAACACATTCCTCCAAAGTATGTGTATATTTTTTGGGGGGGTGGCTAGCACAGCCTCTAAGTAAATCAAAAAAAAAAAAAAAAAAATCAATCAGCAGTGAGAACCATCCTTTGCCGAAGGCTTGACACAGCTGCAGTTTGCTGTTTTGTCAGGGAAATCTGAACCTGACAGTTTTGCCTCGGCTGCACTGCCCCAGAGTAATGTAGGGGAAATTTATCTTATAGTAAAATACAGGCTGCGGCATTTACTGTTGTGGGTCTGTTAGTGTAAATCATCTCCAACTCCAAAATACTTAAATGTAATACTGAACCAATCCTTGAACTCATGAGCAGGGCATCAGAGTGATCACATCACATTTAATAAACACATTTACAGATTCGTGTTTGTTCACAGGGCAGGCTTCTGCAAATCCATATAATTACAGAGAAGGCCTGCAACAGAGAACCCACTGTTCACGGAAAAGGCCTGTGGGATGGAACAGTGTGCAAAGATTAATAAAAAAAAAAAAACACTTACTTGAACATCTTCACTTCTGCTTTAGTGACTCTTATAAAAACTCATCTCCCTCCTTTAGCCCTTTCACTGGCCTCAGACCAGATTTCAGGACAGCATCGGGTTAACGCAGGTCATCGTTATCAACAAACTGCCAAGATACTAAAAGTAGACACAGAGCGCTCACCGTATATATATTAGTTCCTTTAGAAATGATTTAATGTGTGATGAAGGATTAGCGAGTGTATGAATAACCAGCTATATAAATTCATATCAATGTGTTTATTACGACACAAATGTTCTGCATTTCTGTGATACTTATTAAATGCCACTAGAGCAGCGAGGGTCCAGAGGCCAGCTCCCCTCTTATGGCACTGATTGAATGACTGTTCTGAAGGAGAGACTCAAAACCCCCAAAGTGTGTGTGCTTGTGCATATGTGTGTGGGGAGGGGGTTAATCTGCCTTGTGTTGCTGTTCAGACAGAAATTTCAAGGTCTTTGAGTGGCAGTGGAGCTAAAAGCCTGAGGTCACACACACAGAGGGTCCCTCATCTTTTCCTCCCTAGTTCCTCTGCTCGTCTCCCTCTTCCCTTCCCTTTTCATTTTCTTTGTCTTTTCCCTCTCACATTTTGCCCCCGCCCCCCAATCGCTCCCCCCTCTCCACGTTTCTCCTTTCACTCCCTGAACCTCTGCGTTCACTTCTCCTTTTCTCACAGTCCTGATCAGCCCCACTGCCTTCATCATCAGCCGCCTCCTCCTCCTCTGTCCACACACCCACTAAAGGTCTCCACACATTACATTTATACCCCTTTATTTGCCTCGGTATAACTGTATTTCCTCTGTTACCGACTTCTGGAAAGGCTCCTGGTGATCCCCTCTGACACAACAGGGCTCACCTTTGACCTTTACCCCTCCTCCCTCTGACCTCTCGCTTCTCTTTTGCACAAACTCTCTCTCATTTCCCCTTCCCCATTTGTTTTAACTCATCTTTTTGTACTATAATTGACCCATTTCAATGTTGTCACTTACTACTTTAGTGATAAAATTCTTTTCACACAACCCTGTCTCTCAGAAACAGTGTTTTGTTATAAAAATGCGCCCACATAACATTTTATTTTAAGATTAAACAATTACATGCTCAATGAATCCAAATGTAAGTTGTTCACAGGAAATGGAGGTGTTTTAATTTCATTTCATTGCAAAAAAAAAAAAAAAAATCTAAGTTGTAGAGGAGTGTAATTTCTGTGGAACTGGGTTGGTTGCCAAGCTGGACTAAATTCAGGTAGAAACCAAAACTTATATCCATACAGTGGTGTTTTCATCCCAAGCTGTTTTATGTTGTTCAAGTGAATGAATAACCCACGTTTCATCTTCCCTCATTCCAGAAGAAGTGCATCAGCCTCTTCTTTCCCATCCATCATCTGTCCACTCAGTCTAACAAGGAACTTTAAGATAAGCTACTTGGTGACCTTCCTCCTCTTTCTTTTCACCCTATAGCCACTTCACACAGAGATCCTGGAAAAAAAGGCAAGACGCTGATCCCACTTTTTTCCACCACTGACTGATTTCCACAGCCAAGTAAAAAGAGTAATAGAGGTGAGACAGGCTGGACTTTTACACAGCGGACCTGCGTTCCGGAATCAAAGGGGTGGTGACGCAGCACAGTGTATAGTGTGACATATAACTTGCGTGTCGGAAATACCCTGAGCATAGTGGTGTTGCTAACCTCTCCAGAGTTGGCCCGTCTTTCACCGTTCCACAAATGTTAGCATGGTTAGAGTCCTCCGCACGAAGTGACAACAGCTCGCGGATCTCGGCATCTCCCCAGTTTGACATCTTTCTGGTCATGTTGATATGTTTGTTTTCTATACACCGTCCGCACTCATTTTTAAATCCCCCCAGTGTGGGGGCTCTGTTACTACCCCCAGAGGTGTTACAGAGCCGTGACAGAGGTGGGACCAAATGATCCACCATTCTGTTTACACAGGCGTCGTACTGGAATAAAGGTGAAATATTTCCGAAACAAAAGTGCTTTGTAAAAGGGGCTTATGTATCTTTGCTCCATTTCCTTAGTGAACCCTGAGCAAACTATATGTTCCCCCTCCCCCACCAGTGTTTCCATCCATCTAAGGATTCTTGTAGAAACAGAACCTGCTTTGCATCACATGTGAAAGAATGTAAAGATGTAACCCTGTGCCAAATCTGTCTCCGATGCACAAACACACACAGACAGTTGAGTTTAAACAATCACCGCTAACTTACATATGCATATTAGCCAAATAGAAGCATAGTCACACACACACACACACCTACATCTGCACATACAGAAAACAGACAAGTTCCAGATGATCCTGACTCCCACAGATCTCCAGTTGCCATGCCCACCCAGTGAGTGAGTGAGTGTGATTGGTCATAGTGCGTGTATGTGTGTGTGTAACTTTACACCATTCTGCCACATGTCAGCAGTTGCTCAGTCATCTCTGACACACACACCCAGGCACTGAGACACACACACACACACACACACACACAGGATTAAAGCCAGGATCTGTAGAAAACTACTTGTCTCTGCATGCATATACAGTTGCCTCGTCACTACAGACCTTTAACACCCTTACATAACACATACAGTACATAACGTTTAATGGAACATTTCATTCCACTAATCCATGATATATACACTGATGCGTCAACGAGTTTATAATGATTATTTAAGCTCTATACAACGTCATCTGTGCTTAAATAATCATTAAACATCAATTTTGTTCTGAAATTTACCTCATAAAAATCTCTTCAACACAGAAAAGTCAAAAGTTGCAATGTTTCCACTTTCTGACGAGCAGAAATTAAGACAGATAAATGTGACAGAGAGAGAGAAAGTTTAGTTGAAGCAAAACGGTTGTTTGCTGATAAACAAACCAGTATTTCCTTGACAACGGGCATCAGGCGTAACTGCTCATGGACTATCTTGTGATGGAGATGGCAAGGGGGAAAAAAAACACATGAACAATGATACACTGAGAAATATAAAAATCAAACTTAATTACATGGTCTCATCCCATGTGATGTATCTGGTTCTGACTGAATCAAATATTTGTCATATAACACACTGTAGCAGCATCAAAAATATAATTACTTTCATTTTCTGAATAGAGTGACCTTTGTGTATTTTTATGAATTTCACCGTAAGAAATTGAAACAACAATATTTAGAAATGGTCCTATTTTGTATGAAACCTTTTTTGATCTGCTCAAGTACTGCAATACTTCCTTAAATGTAATGGAATTAAAGCCCTCTAGTGGTTCATTGGATGTAAACTATTTATTACTTAAAGGTGCTGAACAGACTTAATGCGTGATCTTGAAAAAAAATCTCATTTTTATATACATGCCTGATCGTAGTCTGCAATTTAAAATGAGATTATCATCACCAAAATAGGTTATTTCCAAATGCTATTTCCAGCTTCCCTGGTCGGGTCGGACAAGACTGGACTGATTTTCGGCAGACTTCTGTCACTATGACAACAACACGCCAACTGGCAAAGTTCAGTAGTGAGAAGTAAGCTGAACGAGTGAGGAGTAAGATCTGTCCTTTTTCCTAAAGAAAGGGATTTCTTGGATTTATTTTGTTGTAATGAAGGACACTGGAAGTGGAGCTGGACTGGCAGAAAGAAAAAGAAAACTGAACGGTAGAGCGATAGAGCACAGACTAAAACACCGGTAAACCTCTGCATTGAACGGATGGATAGAACTAAGGGAGTTAAAGGAATGAAAACAGAGTTGGAGTTGTCCCTCTTCCTTCTCCACAGGTATAGAATGCTTCTGTTCTTTATACATATGCATTGGAACATTGGATTTGACTATAGTGTCTGTTGGTAGCTCAGTCAAACACTTCGTAAACACTTGTGTGTTAGCCACAGGGCTAGCTCTGTGATGTGTGTAATCTGTTTTATTTGGAGCATTGTTTCAGTCCCAAACTAAGGACTTTGGGAGGTGAGACTGAAATGGTTCTGTATGGAGCTGAATGTTCATGCCGGGGCCTGGATACTAAACTGTCCTTCAGGAACAAGACAATTCTAACAGTAGAATACTGTGAATGCAGAAGGCTGAAGCAGCTAGCGCTGAACTGCTAATGCAGAATGATGAAGATGTTGAATGACTGAAGTCATTTATGAAAATGACTGAAGTTTGCTTGTTGTCTCATTTCAAACATCAATTTGCACCTGCAAGTTACTGTCATGAAAAAAGAAATGCAGAGTTGTAAAGAGGAGTCAGTCATTAGCTTCAAAACGCCTTGGCCAGAGTTATGCCTTTACAACAGTAGGTGCTAGTGCTCATGGGAACCGGAGTCTTTGTCCCTTAAAAACACCACAGATTCCGGCCGAAGGTGTCGCTGCAATCCACTTTAAATGAATTCTCTGTACAGGACCTTTAACAGAGCTTTCATTATGTAAACATTCCATTCAAGTGGTTTCACTAAAAAAGACACACACCTGCAGTGACTGATATCTGACACTAACTTTTCAGGTGAGTGATTCAGAAGCGCTGAAAACACCTGTATTATATTGCTGAACGTATTAAACTTGTGAACATTGTGCTTAACTGGCAGTGCTTTACATGAGAGGCACCATTTTCATAGATTATTTCTTTTTTACCCGACCTGTATTTTCGAGAGTCAGCTTTTATTTGTTCATGCCAACTTCACCAGTGGCTATTGCATAAGGCACAGCTTGAAACTGATTCTCATTTTTTATCTGAGGAAATACAGTAATCATGTGTTTCTCAATTTTAGCACAGTAACAAGTGTTTCATCAGCCAAACCGATGTTTACTTCCTCTGCTAAACCTCCACTCAGTCAGTGTCCTGAGTGACATGTGACCAGTTGGGAGTTTAAGTCTGCATCTCCAAAACGCACAGCAAAGCACACAGCAGCATTTTCTTCAATTTCTCTCCACCAGCATCCAACGATCCATATATAAATGTCTTTATGTTCCACACTCTGGGTCTCTTTGTCGCATTTGCTGTCTCTACACATGAGCTGAGGTTGCATCAGTTCAAGACAGTGTAGCAACAGCATCCTGTGACAAACTGTGCACCATAATGTCTCATGCTCCTACCAACTACTGACTTATTACACACATTTATGCGTCTACAGGCTCTGAACACAAGCGTATTGATATCATCTCCCTGCTGGGAGACTGGGTGCTGACCAGTAAAACTACGGAAATAGACAGCCACCAGCAAGTCTTTTTGTCTTGCTCAAGGGCACTGTGGGCAGGCTGCGATGATGAGAGATGCACTAACACAGTGGTTCTCAAACTTCTTACAGTTAAGTACGCCCTGGAATAAGCTTTTTAACCAAGTACCCCCAACTCTCACCTCAGCATTTTTGATTGAAAAAAAATTGGCTAAATTTGTTCCAGTGCCAGAGGTGTTTGTTTATATTATCAAAACTTTATAAACAAGCAACATATATTTAACTGTAATATATATAAAAAAAAAATTAAGTAAATTTTGTGTGCAAAATATAAACTGAAAAGTGCCTTCTTACTGATAACAAAAATAAATAAATTGGTCATTAATTAATAAATGAACCTTTCATTAACAAAATAAATAATTACTTAACTACTCAAATAAACTAATTTTTAATAATATAAAATAGAAATGTTCTTAAAATGTTACCAAAGCTTAAACAAGATGATTGACAATAAAATTATTATATGAAAGTATTTATTGTGTTTTAAATTTCAACATTAATTCTCATCATTTATTTTGTATTAGTGACTAATTTAATGTATTTTTCTAAAAAAACAAAAATGTCAAGTACCCCCTGGGCTTCTTCCAAGTACCCCACTTTGGGAACCACTGCAGTAACCAAATGACTCATTCACTGAATGAAACAGTCTGGGGGTTTTAATAAGAAAGACCATAAGCCATCCTCCTCATTTTTAAGTTACCACTGCTGAGAAAACTTATTATACACTCCAGGGATATCAAACATGTCCATTTATTAGGTTTGATTACTGGAAGGTCAAACAAACAAAAAGAAAACCCACATGTTTTCAGTTACTAACTTTTTGCTTACGATGCAACAACTGTTTGGCATCCTCTTCCTCATTTAGTTCTCATTTATGCAACTTGTGGTAGTAATCTGTACCTCAACATCCGTTCACACACATAAAATCAACTGTTATACCACATACCTAATACAGTCAAACTGCAATGGTGCAGTAATGAAACATCAAGATGAATGAAAGCTCCAGAGACTGGCAGGACTTCCCCAATACATGAGCAGAACTCTACTGCTTATATCAGAAACATAAGTTACAAGAAAAATCTGTTAGAACTGCTCTCCAGCCTTCCCTCCATTTGACAGATTTAATGCAGAATTTTAACAAAATAAAAACTGGGTCAAATTAAGCCACCCCACAACTAATCCTAAAAGCAGTAAGTGCCTAATGCAACTGGTCAACGTCCTCACTGTTGATATTCACACACAAAAGCATCTTGTCCAAAGGTGTACATCTGGAATACTTTTACTTTTTTGAACAAAGCCCGTGGCTTTCCTACACTTCGCCAGACAAACACAAACAGTAAGCACAAACACAGAAGTGGTGACAGGAGTTTGGACTTACCTGTAGTTCACACCAAGCCACTTCCACAGTAGTCTCTGTATCTAGGCCCTTGTACACAGTCTTAAAGGACCCTCTTCCAATCTCAATATCAAATTTCAGGAAGCGTCCATCAGGTGAAGTCCCCACAGCTTTTGTCTCCACCTCCTCTATATCCTCTTGCACTCGTTTCTCGGCCTCTCTCTGCTCTGCCCGTGCTTTCGCTAGGCCCTTCTCCTCTTCTGGCTCCTTTTCTTTCTCCTCAGTCGGACTGCTGATGCTACCCACGTCCACATGCTCAGCTTTCCCATCTTTTGCTACCAGTTGTGTGTTCTCTGACCCTCCGGGACGCAATGTAATTTCAGGCTCTTTGCCTACTGATTTGTTTGTAACATCCAATACTGTCGGGCTGGGCTCTTTTACTGCATTATCTGTATTACTTTCAACACTGCTTTTGGGGGGAACAGCAACTGTTTGTGCACCCACACCTAAATCCTCCTCAGCAGTTTGTACTGGCTCCTCTGCCACAGCTCCACCTAGACCGGGCTCAAGGGCTGAGCTCTGCAAGTAAGAGCCTCTTGGGGCCTCCCTGCCATCAGCATCTCGAAGCCCAGGTCCAGGTGCAGAGGACTGTGGAGGGAAGAAGGTGGGAGGCCCTCCACAGTCTGGAGGTGAGGTGAGTATCACAGCCCCCTTGCTGGGCAGGTCCAAAGCAGTGGCATTGGAGTCACAAATGACACTACGGCGGAAGAATCGGTGTTCAGCTGTTTTAGAGTCTCTATCCATTGTGTGGCGCCGACGCTGGACCTCCGGGTGTCCACCAAGCTTCTCCACAACTTGCGAGTCTGAACTAGCAGAGCCGTTCACATTCTTCTGGAGGATCTGGGGCGAAGGACAGGGGGAGGCAGAGGGAGGAGGGGGGGTTGGGGCAATGAATTTCACTGCTTTGCTGTTGCTACTGTTTTCAGACATTCCTTCACAAGGGTTAAACCTCAAAAAATGTATGTATAAATTTAAAAAAAAGTAATTCTGCAGTAGTAGAAAAAGGAATGGGTAACAAAAAATATATTAATCAACCAAATTTAGAAATCCTCCTTGTGCTCTGTAGTTTGTTTGCAAACTTAACTTCCTCTTTCCAATGTCAACAGTTTCAACAAGACAGTCTACAGTTTCTACAAGGCCCTTCTGTAGAGGGCACAGGGAAGCCCCGAGACAGAGGAAGGGGCTTAAAGATCGGGGATGGAGAGGATGAATTACAGTCACAGGTGGGGAAGTGCACGCACTGCAGTACAGTGTCAACCGTCAAATCAACAACCGAATCCATCCTGCTGCCAACATCCAGAGAGCGACGACCAAGACATGGAAAGACTGAAGATCTAACAGACCAGTGTGGCCCCCCAAAGCCCGATTAGATGAAATATGATCGGAATCCAGTCTTTGACTGACTCGAAGGTTGGGTGAAGTCTTTCTAGGTACAGGCCAAATGCCTCTCTGCTCGTTGAAGGCAGAAATGCCTGGAGAGGCTGCTGTACTGCCTGGTGAGGCCGGACAGAGGGCTAGGTAGGCCTAGCCTGGCCTAGCCCGGCCCAGCTTGGTCTTCTGCAGTCCTTGTTTCTGGAAATGATAAGAGAGGGAACAGAGTTGTAAGTTTCATCTGTGTCTTTCACAAAACTCACCATGTGCTTTTACTTGACAACATATCTGCCCACGCAACATTAAGGGACCTCTCAATGATACATGGCCAGCTGCCAACCTGGCTGGTGTAATGTACGAGCTGTCAGACACTGTAACATTCTGGCCAGTGATCAGCAGTATGACTGACAGAGGCAGAGTGGGAAATGAACATCAGTCAAACAGCCACAATTTTGGTTGCAGCTGACAAATCTGTCATCTCCTCCAACCACTGAACAGGGATCAGTCCCCATCTGAATGTTCTCTCATAAACAATTTGGCTGATAAAATGATGGAGTAAATGAAAAAGTGGGGGTTATTGTATCTGAGAGTGAATGTGCCCCTTGTTATTTCTCAGAAGAGGCTGGCGCAATCTTCAATGCCTGAGTCAAGATTGTTAACAAGCAAGAGTACCCGTCTCCCACCCCAGCCTTTTCCTCCACATCAGCTCTGTGGAGTTAATGCAGTGGAGTGATGTGGCAGACTGTGGGCCTAATTGTTCCACGTTCCAAATTTAGCCCAAAGTCACCACAGCCCGGCTGACCTCAAGGTTAGCCTACTCTGTGGCAATTCAGCAGCTTAACATGAGAGGGGAGGGGGCACTTAGAGCGACAGAGATAGAAGCAGAGAAACTCAACTCATATCTGAGAGCAACACACGAGTACATTACACAACACTACTTGGAAAATATGGAAAATTTAGCCTGAAGATAACACACATTTTGTTGTTAATTGTATATTCACATTACATTAATCCATTTTTATAAACAAACTACTACAGGTTTTCTTATCAAAAGGAACAAGGAAACATTCAGAGCAACTTGTCTACATTCTGATAGGATCGAGTTCACCAATAACTTGTAGGAATGAAGACATTGCACATTCTCCAAATGTGTCAGTAAACTGAAATAAAAATTGCTCAAACCCCTCTCTGATTTCTCATCCCAGGCGATGTGTAACAACTTCACATCAAAACATAGGCTACAATCTGGACAAAACTAGCCAAGGCTGAGCTTTATACCACCAATTTCCTGCTCGTGACCTGCATAGACTCATGAGATCAGAGCAGGTATGCAGGCCTCCAGGATGAACTGAGCTTGTTGTTTTCAGTACATTTAAGTTCATATCTGTCCTATGCATGCAGTATGAACATGCTGGTCAACTGACTGAAAACTGGAATGGGGCTGCAGTAAAAGCTTAGAGACATGACGGCGTTTCAGGTTATCTCTCCCTGACACCTGTGCCCTTGAGGTTAAGTGAAGTCAATTATTCAACCAGATGTGTCAGGTTCCTGTCCAGGTGTAAATTTTACACAATGACCTCACAACAGACCCACTAAGCACTAAAACAGACAACATAATGACACCGACTGAAGAGACGGGGACTGATGACTTAGACATGAGACAGCTGTTGCGACGTCAAAGATGTGCAACTTTAGGTTAGTCAGAAAAGCCTCAGATGTCAAAACCATTCATAAAACACATTTCAGGTCTAACATTTGAGTGTGTTCATCAGTGTCTGTGTGCTTATTGAAATGTACAAAAAGGGATGACAACACTGACGGCTGAATGTAACAGAATAAATATACAGGCTATCATTTAATGTAACAAACTATAATGGGTTAATATCAACTGTGCATACTGCTGGTAAATAATCATTTGATAATGAGATATAAATTATTGAAGAAATGAGCCATGACAAGCTGTGTTTTTACAGTAATTACAATACAGCTAGGGGGTGGTGTTGGTGAAAAGGAGTACAGGCTTTCCTCTTGTACAATGAGGGTTATATATGTGATAGAATTTATAGAATTTTTTATTTATTTAAGAGGTAGACAGTAGACAACTGCATTCAATTCAAGTCAAATAGTGTTAAATTTTAAAAAAGTAATAATTCAACACAGAAGTCTGTTTAAAATCCATTTCACATGGGATCTGCATCTGATCTATTACTAATAAAATCATTACAGTTTCATATGCATCATATATAAGTCCTGTCACTTTAATACTGTTTCATCATTGGGAGAATATTCAACTAATAGTGTTTTTGTGATTCTAAGGTAACATTTTTGCACAAATTCATATTCAATCGTAGCCAAAACAGGATGAGTAGACATATTTATTATTGTAGTCATGAGTACTGCAAAAGCATCACCGAATTACTAACGATACCTACATGAAATTAAACATGCAAAAGTGCTAATTATTAAATAAGTGTTGGTTGTATCTGTTAACCCAGTGTTGTGATGCATGAAGCCCGCAGAGCTTTGTGTCTCAGACCGTGCACAGGGTTTCACCGCTGCCTGTTGAGGAACTCTGGAGAAAATGAGCCTCTGCAGCTAACTTTGCCTACAGGCACAAACAAGACACAACTAGTCACGATTTACATACAGAGCAATATTAAAATAAGAACAGAACCATTACCTATCACATCTGCGTGGACTTTGGTGGACCAGTAGAAATCTGATGGTTGTAAAGTTGATTTAAAGCCTTTGCCTTCTCTGCAGAGGAGGTCCGCTCCGACTCTCAGCACTAATATCAGTGTGGTGCGTCACATTGAAGCCACAGTTGGTTGCCGAAAAGCCCAAAAAAAAGAACCTATTTACACAAATCTAACTTGGTTTCAAGCTTGTGCACGAATGCGTCCGAGCGGCGCCGCGATGTGCGGTTCGTCCAGCCGACAGACAGACACCTCCCACCGGCCACAGAAGCCAAGTTCGCTCGCTGGTGTCGCGGCTGCTCCGGTACTTCTTTCTGTCTGTCACTGTGTTGTCTGTGTCCGGGTCTGCAGCCGCAACCAAAAGGGGGGGGGGGAAAAGCAACGGCCTGACTTTAAAAAAGGCTATTTCCAAAAGCGCATTACATCCGCTGCGCTCCTGCCACCGTCGCTCCGTCTTCGATGCGTTAAATCCTCCGTTATCCACAGTTATTCCCCGTTTTCAGACCATCAGACAGCGGCTCCGTGGACGCTGTACTCCGTTCTAACGATGACTCGACAAGGCGACGGCTGCTCCGACACACACCGTCGAGCTGGAGGCAAACACCAGCCTCATCCAGGAAGCGACAGAGGAGGCGCTTTCACACTAAAATAAAACCCCACGGATCAAACCCGCACACCAGAGGGACACGGAGCGTGCGCTTTTACGCACACCAAAAACCTATTTAAATACCAGGCCAGGAAAGTATTGCTAAAAGATATTAGGCTGTTGATGTATTCAGGGGTATGTGTAAGCTACGTGAGTGTTTGCACGCCTTTCTCTCACGCATCAACTGTGAGATCCATGCTGTTATTTGCGCCACACCTTCTATTTGTGTTGCAATTGTGTCAGAGACAGCTTCAGTGTCTGTGGATCTGAATGAGTTTACTCCTGTTGGTTTAATCCAAGCAAAATGGGACAGAAAAAAGAGCTTTTACCAGCCACTATGTTTACTAAAACACTGGGTTCTTATATTATTTTGAGCACAATATTCATTATTCAAAGTCTCTTTATAGTATAGTATAGTATAGTATAGTATAGTATAGTATAGTATAAATAAATAAATAAATAAATACATACATACATACATACATACATACATACATACATACATACATACATACTACAGTGAGGCTTTTAAGTGTTCCGAGACATTGGAATAGGATACTACGTTCACATTATATTATTACACTCAGGGTTTCTTTAAGATTTGTTCAAAATTTAGCTCCATTTTAGATTAAAGTATCTAATATTTAGGAGTAAAAGTCAAACTTATAAGTCCATATTTAATTGGCTGATGTCTCAAAGACTACTTAAATATTGGGATATTTATTTCAAATGTCGGATTGTTTATAAGCTTTTTACTTTTTAAATAAATATTAATATTATTATATATATTATTCTTCTTTACAGCCCCTTAAAAGTACTACCAGGCTAAAGGTGCTTGATTGTTTTGCATACAGTTCCGTAATCTTATAAAAGCCGTTAATGTAAAAGCTGTTGGTTTAATTCCGACAGGCCCTGAAGGAAGCGTGAGTGTTTATTTCAGTGAGTTTGATGAAGCGGACAAAGATAAAACTCCAGCTGCAGCACGAACACATGTCGACTGTCATGCTTAGTTTCATGTCTCAGTCTGTAATTATAATAAATGTTAAATACTGCTTTTTTTATTTGCGTGTGTTTACTTCACGTACTCTCTGTCTGATCTATGTATGAGTGTTGCCTTCACTTGCTCAGTCTAATCCTGTCTCGTCATGACTGTTCATCAGACGGAGCTCTTCATATGAAACAGTCTTACTGCTTTATCACCTGCCTCCAAAACAGTCCTAGAATACAGTTCAGGGTTAATTTTACTGGAATTTTACTTTGCGCATTCACTGTCCAGGGAATGGCTTTTTTTTTTTTTTTTTTTAAATAAACCATTCTCTGATAACAGTGACTCAGTCAACATTGTAAGGGGCACATTGACCCCCCCCCCCCCAAAAAAAAAAACAAAAAAAAAACAGTGCAGGTTCATTCTATATACTAGATCAGAGGTGTCAAACTCATTTTAGTTCAGGGGCCACATTCAGCCCAATATGATCTGCAGTGGGCCGGACCAGTAAAATAATAACAGTGATAAGATTAAAATTAAATTATGATAATGTTTCCATCTACAAAAATCTGAATAACATGAACAACTGGAAACGTCTTGAGAAAAACAACTGCAATTCTAACATTATGCCTCAGATTATCAGTTTATCATTTGCATGTGTGCATTACAACTTAGATTACAATTACAAATACACAAAACATTTAATAACAAGCAGAATATTGGTAAAATTGCATTTACTCATCTTAACACATTTCAGGTTATTCACATTTTCATGTAATTTTACTTTTTTACACTAAAACAAAGACAAAATTTGCTGTTTTCATGATTTATAAGTTATAAGTTTAATATGATAGTAATTTACTGGTTCTGACCCACTTGAGATCTAATTGGTCTGTATGTGGAATCTGAATTAAAATGAGTTTGACATCCTTGATTGTTAATATCTTCAGTGTAATTTTTGTATTTCACAAATCCATCCACGGGCCAGATTGGATCCTTTGGTGGGCCGGATTTGGCCCCCACGCCGCATGTTTGACACCTGTGTACTAGATAATAGAAAACAGGCCCCCTGTAGCCAAATTTAGCAGAATATTATTAAAAATGCAAGTAAATTCCTTTATTTTAAACATCTTTCTGATTTATGGTGATGTTCAACTCTTTCTGCACATTTAGAACACATCACATAGGCTGTTTGTGTTTGGGATGATTTCAGGAATATTAAAGCAGGCTGAAGGTTTACTACACATTTCAGTCATAACTGATCAGAACTATTAGACAATGAAAGAATGAGACTTCAAATAAAACTCAGCTGTTTGTGCACATGTTTTAAATACTTGGGGGGGGGGGCCACCCCCAAAAAGTAATAAATAAAATCTACACCTATGACTATTATGAATCTGTTCCTGTCTTCATCCCTTGATATTAAACTGCAACGCCTTCAGCAAATAGTCAAATCAAAACAGGATGATGGTCTTTACCAGCCCATCAGTCCACTTTGTGAAAAAAGGGGGAAGAGTTCCTGTCCAATGTGGATTTAGTGTGTAATTCAGACTCTGTCCCAACCCTGATCATCACACGCACGCTATTGTTCATTTTATCCTGAGGGTCTTCCTGTTTGTACATAACAGTAGGGGTCCGAGCATTTTAACACCAAAGCCCCTTAAATTAACACACACTGACACACTTACTGGCATCATTTCACAGATAAAACTTTACATAATCAGTTACTCAGACACTTTCAGATCACGCTTTTAAACCACCTTATTGTTTTTCTTTTTACATTTCATACTTGCTAAATTAAACAGAAAGAGCTCGTAAGAAATCATGACTGCACCGAATGCTTTCTTAAAATGTAGGAAATGATCTTGTCTTTTGAATAATGACTAACTTCAAGGTTTTGCATTTGTAGCTTTTGCAGTTAACACAATAGTTTTTGCTGCTGTAATTTCTGTATACTTTTATCTGCTTATAATCAAGGAAAAGACTATACACTTGCTCCCTCCGTTAGTTATTGCAATGTTCTTAGTCATTTTGATACTGCCAGGAAAAAAAACCAAACTATCCTATCATCAGTAATTTACACGGTCGTTGTCGTATCTTATCATATATACAGTAATTACTTCCACTAGTAGTAACAAGATGATAAAACTCCACACGAGCAGCAAATACACAGCATATTTCTGTACCTGCGACTCTCGGATACTTCAGCATTTTGAAAGCAGTGGGTGGAGACACAAACTGGGTTTATGGACTTGTTGTTCTGAGTCTTCACATGACCACCAGGAGTTTAATATTGCAGGAGAACATAAACAACCCTGTGTGTATCGGTGCACAACAAATCATTTAATTTGAGTCCTGAGTCTTGACCTGAAACGTCTGTGTGTGGTGGGATGTTCCTTCGCCTCTGAGTGCACACTTGCTGTACATGTTTATATGTTTTGCTTCAGGCTGTCGAACAATATGCATGTTGCCATAACAGCATGACAGCAAGTCAGGACTGAACCAATACCTTTGGAAGCAAGCACATACAGATTTGACTGAATGTCTACAGTTTGTAACAGTATATGCACAACCATCAAACAGTAGTACAAGAATTATTCACTGAGTGTGTACAGAGAAATTCCATGATATTCCACTAGATCTAAGCCATTTCAAGGACTGATAAGACATTTTTATATATTCACATTTTTTAAGTTCAGAATAATAGACCTATAATAATCATCCTTATTTATATAATACTTTTTAAACAGCAGTTAACAGTGTTTGGAGTGTCAAAGTAAAAAGGATTCTCAGAGCAGAAAAGTGCACCAATTAATAATAATGAATAAAGCTTCAATAAACTTTGCAATAAATCTGTCACAAAAGAACATAGAACAACAGTAGAAATACTTAACTTAGACCAGTGGTTCCCAACCTTTTTGGCTCATGACCCTATTTTAACACCACAAATTTCTGGGAATCTCAGACACTCAAAACAGAGATAACAGTCAATTTGGTTTTGATCATGTAATAGGTTGCTATGCTATGTTGCAAATAAAAGTTAATTTTAAATGAGATTTAGGCTATATAATGTATTATATCTATACATATACTCTGTTCGATCTGGTTTTCTGACTGCAACTGTGTCCAGGTGGGTTGAAGCATAGTAAAGCATGCAGTCACATGATCGGGACAATCAAGATATGCCCTCCCAGATATAATATCCTTCATTTTATTTGAACTTGATTTTTATTAGGAAAAGTGTGTTGTGTTTTAATTATAATGAAATATATATTGAATCATTAAAAAAATATTTGTATTAGTAATTTTTTAAAAAAGTTTTATCAATTATTAGAAATTTCATTTCATTTGAATTCCAGGTGAGCCTACATGGGGTCGCGACCCCAAGGTTGAAAAACACTGACTTAGACAATAAGTAAAAAAGAAAAGAAAACCAAAAACCAGTAAATTCAATACCTAATTCCAGTAAAAGTGAGATAAAAAAAAAAGTGGAAAGGAGACATCACATCCTAAAAAGAGTGAAAATAGCGATGTATTACAGTAATACAAGGAGGAAGAGACCAGAAAACGAATAAAAACAATAAGTAGTAAAAGCAGCAAGACAGAGGTAAAATAAGTTGAAAGTAAAAGAAATACAAAATAATAAAAATAAAAAGGACAATGACTACTAAAATCACATAAGGACAAGCTCACAGAAATGCGTTCTAAGGAGATCTTTAATCTGTGCATCTTGTCTCCTCAGGCTGCACACTCACGGCTCAGTAATCTCATCCTTAAAACACTAAACCGGACAGGTGGTAATTTACCAAACAAAACCCAACCAAATGAAGCACTGAAAGAACAATTTAACAAATGTATTCACTTTTCCTTTATTTCCATTACATTCACAAGAGGCATAAAAATTCTAGTAGTTTTGACCAAGCATGTTTTCTTTCTTGGAAAGCAGAGGACCTAGTGATAACACTTTAGCCTCTGGGGCTTTTATATAGATAACAGAGGCTTGACCCTATAATGCACAAACATAAACACACACTGCTCCTCTGTAAAGAAACACCTCTGTCTCTTCCATATGTACGCTGCAAAAAGGCCCCATGTTGACTGCAAACCTGTCACAGTGAATGAATCATTTCAGTCTGTGTCATTCGGATCCGTACTGAGGGTTGACCTCAGGCTAAACACCGCAGAATTTGGCCCCAAAGTTCATGTGTGATAGACTGAAAGTGGAGCGCTCATGAGTAACTGCCTCCAAGACGTCCGCAGCGGTGTGAAATGGCATTGATCTGACAGATAACTTGCAAATGAACTATGATAAAGGATTAGTCATTTTCTTATATTAATAATAAAGTTATTTATCAGTCACTATGATATTTAATTGTTCTGGCCAAGTTTTAAGATTTTTTTTTTTTTTGTATTGTTTTATTTTGAATATTTCAGCCCTTAAAGACCCAGTACTATTTTTGTGTCAGTTCCCAAGTGAATTTTACTCTTGATTTAACCTTTCTTAAGCAATTTATCACTATTTATTACAGTATTATGTTTTATATTTTGCATTGTTCACTGTAAATTATGTATTTTCCTATATCTAATTTCCTATTTTTAATTCAGATTTTCATGAAAACTCCGAGTAAAACAGAGAAAACTGAAGAAAAAGTGACTTTTTCAGCAAAAATATAAATAACTCAATATAAAATAAGTGTGTCCATCCACTGTTATTTATCCAACTCCATGGGTTTTACTGGTGAATCAATGTTGTAGAAGATGACAGTGTTTCCACGGAGCCTCTGAACGTCCAAATGGGTCATATCTGATGACCATGAAAAGATGACAAATTGTATTTTGCACCAATTATTTACATGTATTGATAGGATTAGTGGATCAGCAGGTATTAAACAGTTTAGATCAGTAGATGGTTTTGGTCGGTGATGGATGTTTGGGTCTTTGTGGGTTAATAAACAAAATGCTTTACTTGCTTTGTGTAAATGAACCTTAAATGGCTTCAGTGTCCAGAGCGTCTTGAGTGACAGCTGCAACAACTGGAATGCATTAACTTTGTGATTCTGACAACTTAAGCCATTACTCGCTCACTTGGTCGGCCATAAACCATTTTAACCTCTTCCTCTTTTGTCTCTGTCATTTTCTCTCTGACTCACTTGTAGTTTTATATTAGATTTACCTCTTTTAAAAACAGTCATCCAGTTTTATGTCAAACCTGTTTTCCTACATTTCCCACAGCTGAGATGGATTTGATGCTTTTTTTTGCCAACAAGACTCAGGGAGTTTTCAAGATAGAATAAATTTAATGTGTGAAGGATTTACATTTACTTATTTTACACAACTCTGTTATCATGTGTTGAAAAATGTGATTAAAGTCGGGCCAACGCAAAAGCCTGCCAACCTGCTGTTATGTTTGTTTTCACAACTAAGTGTACAGTTCATTTTGACATAAAAACAGTATAATATTTGTCGGAAAATACACCATAGAGAGAGCAGAGTTTTATTAAATTCATAAATCTTTAATGACACTTTTAAAGGGTAATATATGTTTCATTTCCTAACTTGTGCATTATCTCACTGAAGATAATGCACACACATCATCTCATGCCATTGATGAAAATATCTAACATTTTTCTTAACAAATAAGCACTCAGCTGACCTTAGCAACCTCAGATTTATTTGCATTTATTAAAAGTGTATTTGCTGCTGCTGCACACTTTGTATTAACTTTTTCTATTCTTTCTGACACATGGTTTCTATGTGTTGCAGTGAAGTTTACATTATGTGGTTCTGGTGCTGTAACCTATGTATACACACAGGCGGGCGCAGCAAAAGAGGAAGTTTTAATGAAATATAACTAAGGATATGTAGAGGGGAAATATGCAAAAAAAGCCTGCTGACATGGCAGGACGCATGTGTGCAAGTGAATGTATATGCTGCAAAGTTGTGGCTTCCATATCTAGCATGCAATCAGACACACTTATCTTAACTTCTGCATTCATCAATCAATCATAGATGGATTCATTTTCATAGAGACATGTGTATGCATGTATGAGTCCCAATGTATATATAAAAATGATTTATTCTCCCAAGTTTGACAAAAGTCTGTCGGTATTTCTGGGCTCTTACTTGTTGGTCCGTGTTGCTGCAGGTAGCGAACTGACAGATCGTCTCCTCAGATCAAAGTAAATGCCTGCGATGATCCAGCTTAGTGATGGCTGTGACAATTCATGCCTTACAGCGAGTCACAAGATGTTTGCAGACTTGGAAATTCAGCTCAGCTGGGCAGATTAGGCCCCTTCCAAAGTGTGTCTCTTGCTTTTTCACTTAGGCACTTGCCATTCTCTGCACATCTTTCCTGATGTTTTTCTCTTACTTTTCATCCAGTTTGTCTTGTTGCTCCACTTAATTACAAGCAGTAAATCATCATTATAGTCAGTGTATTCAAGTCATGAACAAAGTCTTAATTTT